>NC_067299.1:9644666-9945000 GCF_020740795.1 Apus apus | reverse complement strand
AGTTTATTTAAATTAGCTTACTAGAACATTTTTGTTCTTGTTTAACTTGAGAGTTTTAAATTTAAATTATCTAATCCTTTCTTGGCATTCTTAACATGAACATTATCCAAAAATATGATTATTGTACATAAATGAAATATAAGTTTTCATTCAGCACATTTTATTTTTGCCTTTTAAATAAGAGATAAGTATATTTGCATTTGCCTGATGGGTCTAGTGGTCCCAACCACCAGTAACTGCACTTCTCAAATAAGTTCCTTTTCCAAGAAGCACGTTAGCATGTGTACCCACTGGGACCACATGAACGGGTTGTGATTTCAGCTTCTGTGACTGAGGTTTTGAGCATGTTCAGAGTTAATTAGCATCACTGATACAGTATTTTACACTCTTTGTTACCTATGCACTTCAGAAATAATAGAATCATAGAATGGTTGAAATCACAGAATCACAGAAGTGTCAGGATTGGATGGTACCTCTGAAGGTCATCTAGTGCAACCCCCCTGCCAGAGCAGGACCCCCTAGAGTAGGTCACGTAGTAAAGCTCTCAGGCAGGTTTGAATGTCTCCAGACTCCACAGCCTCTCTGGGCAGCCTGTTCCAGGGCTCTGTCACCCTCACAGTGAAAAAGTTTTTCCTTACGTTTACATGGAACCTCCTGTGCTTCAGCTTCCTCCTGTTGCCCTTTGTCCTATCATTGGACATCACTGAGAAGAGCCTGGCTCTGTCCTCCTGACACCTGCCCTTTACATATTTATTAGCATTACTAGTGTCCTGTTTTGTTCATAAAATCAAACACTTTCCCCTCAAATGCCATCACTAAAAGATAGTATTTGTGCCAGTGGGTCCCCACGAAACCTCAGGACACCTGGGGAACTGTGCTGATGGGCAGCCCTTAGCTGTTGGAAATAAGCCAGATCATTCCAATATTCCTGTAAAATACAGGACAGTCTTTATCAGACAAAGCACATATGAGCACAGCATGAAGCCCCTTCTCCCTCACAGCAGATACGGGGTGTGTGCTCTATGGCCACACAGACACCAGCAGACATGGACAACAGCACCAACACCTCCAGCTTTGGACTCACTGCACCACAAGAGAAAACAAAGTGAAAATCACCCATTTTTCCAGATGGGGGAAGCAGCCTGTTGCCATGATAACACAGGAAAAGCCACAGGGCAATCCTAGCGTTCCCCATCAGACCTTTAAGGTCTTTCCAAAGGGGCTTCTGCTTCTCTCTAATAGTGCCACTGCTCTTCATTATTCATAGCACATGGACCAGGGGGCAAAACCCTGCAATTTGGGCAATGACAGAACATCTGATTAAAATCACCAGAATATGAAACAGTTGTACTTTAGCTCACAGTCATAAAACTTTAGGAACATTTTGATTGTATTTAAGATCTGAAAGAATGCAACACATATTCCCCTTTGTTCCTCTAAGCCATCCCTTCTGTCTCCATTTGGGAATATACAACTCTGGTTATTGCTGAGTATTTGGTGTTCACCAGGAAGAGCTGCAGGGATTGTGCGAGGCCATGGCTCTGTGACCTGCTGGTCACTTTTCTAAGTTAAATTAATATATATGTTCCTTTCGTAAGCTCTCTCAAACGTAAATATCTAAATAAAGGAACAAATGATACTTTTAATCCTCGATACGGATTGCAATAGTCCAACTGAAGCAGAACTCCCAGCAAAATGCACTGGCCTTATCCTCAACACCTTGCTCTGTATTAGATCAGTGCCTACTGAGGCAGAACACACATGACCCTTCATTATGAGTTCTAACCCTCAGAAATAAACGGCTAAGGAACGCCAGTGAGTGCCCTGTGGCGTTCAGGGCCCTGTTCAGCTGGAAAAGCAGGCAGCCTCCTGAGGCACACGAGCTCTGAAAGGCCACAGGAGCTCGCAGATACGTTCAGAAAAAAGGTCAGCTGAGCACATGACTAGGAGGAGATAATAAAGGCAACATTTACCAACTCCAAAGCAAAGTAGCAAAGAGCTCATCTTTGCCCCCAAGTATTTGTCCGTCTCCCTTCTTCCGCCCTACAGTATTGCCTTGGAAGGAGAAAGTGTTCCTAAAATATCTGGGGACTGAGAAGGGAGTCACCGTCTAAGCTTAGGTGTATTGCAGCACTTCAGCTTTCAGCATCACTCATCTAGAGGTGATCTCTGTCCCTTGACTGGAGAGAGCCCGAGGAGACAGCGAGTCACTGAGAAAAGGCAGCCTTGAATATACACATCCCCGAGACACCCAAGCCAGGTGCCTAGATCCTCCCTTGGTATTTAGTAGAAGCAAATGGAAAATCAGACAAAATACAAACAAGAAAAGCAGAGAAAACACAAAGAAAGCATCCTATTTTTCACATGAAGAGCATAGCATCCTTTCTCTGAGGCCATCTAAAGCTAACTCTTGCTCTCCATCTTATCTTTCAGGTCACACATAATACAACTTGTGTTGCTAAAAATAACCTCCTTATTTGTACTAGTGACCCTTCACATCCACAGTCATTTCTGTGGACATTATTTGTTCTGTCTTCTTCCATTTGGAACAACAAAGACCCCTTGCTAAAGGTAAATTTAGCAATTTCCATAGGCATCATTGAAAAGTGGAAATGAAATCCCAGCATTGCACCCTCCAGTGTTATTGTTACAGAACCTCCAATGCTGCACAAATCACACCTTGGAAATACAGAAGCACCACATGTAAAGGGTGATGTTAGAGAAGACTACACTGAAAAATAAGCTGCTTCCCATCAGCAAGTACATTCTTTATCTTTAGTGTAACATTTATAAAGCTTGTTCAGGAAAAAAAAGTGTTAAATCTTTCATCAGGCTACAGACACTTTATTTGGAGTCTTCACAGAAACCCAAAGTAGTGCCATAAGGTGCCTGGAATATTAGCCAAGATAAAACCTTCAGGGCCATGCACGCTACTGTTTTCAAATCTGTTCTTTCATCTGATGTGCCAGTCGAAATTACTTCTGCAACATGGTCAGAACCAACCTGGATGGATTTATAATGCCTCAAATTGCTATGGGCATATTTTTGTGAATCGCCTAGAGACAAACAGATAATTCTCTTTAGATCGTGTGAATCGCTAATTCTTATGCATGTCATGTGTTTTCCAAGTGCATGTTTAGACAAGAAAATTGCAGAATATTCCTGATGTCACCAGAGCTCTCTGCTTAGAGAGCCACAGCAGTGTAGGACAGTGTCCTTTTACATATCTCAGTGAATAAATTACAAATAATTTTAACTCGGACAATGCTTGTTACCTTTTCTCACTACATGATGACTTGTATAAGAGAGGAGTCAAAAATCTGCACTCAAAAAAAGAGCAGATTAACAATTATAGCAACACAATGTAGCTACTTGTGTGAGTAAAGGAAGCAGAACCAAGCCTTTTATTTGTTCTGGTTAGGCAATTTGAATAAATGGTAGAAGTGTCATCTTTTGAGTCAACATGTCAAGTTTCATGATATTTAATCTCGCTGTTGGCATTATTATACTGTACACAAAAGCCCTCATGAAGACATCCTTGCAGCGTGCCTTCCTGATACACAAAGCCTGTGCAATCAGTTCATGAAGTTCCCCTCTCCGTTCAACCTTCTAAAATTTTTTCAACTCATTGGCCAATTTCACCCACATCTGACAAGGGATCTGAAAGATAATTAAGCTCCTGTGAGTTTTCTGAGGAAGGCGGCCAGTTGGTGGAGAGACCTGATAAGCCTGAAAGAAAGGCTGCAGCGTGTGATCACACCTCGCCTCGTACCAGAAAAAGCAGGCGGAAGAGAAATGTTCTAACAACTCCAAGGAAAAAGCATCAATCAGAGGTTTCAATTAACTCTCTACGGAAAAAACAGGCTTTGATAAGTTTTTTGCTCATGGAACTACTCATATTTATTTTACTACCTGTGACTCAGACTCAAAGGTGCCAGCTTTTAACTAATATATAAATTATCCTCCTCCTTAAAGCCAACAGGGACATCTCTGTATTGTGCATATTATAATGCATAATTATAGCTTCAGGGCATCATTTCAAATGAAAACGTAGCATACACAATACAAGAAAATTCCATTTGTATTGTGACCAGATTTTGTTCCTAAACTGATGCTGTACACATGGAGAACTCAGTAAACTGTCTGTCCAACCAGCCCAGAAATGATGGTCCCACACGTACGGCTTAAGGCCGTATGATAACAAAAACCATGGGTTTAATTCCCGGCCTCCACACACTTTTCTTTAGCAACTTCAGGTAACAACCCCCTTCCCTCTCTTTCTGTGTCTGTGTCCTTCCTCTGTAAAACAAGACTCTGTTTGCCTCTTTCCCTGAACTTCATTTTTCATTCTATTTGTGTTATACTGTCTTCTCTATAAACTGTGTGACGCCCGCTTTCCTCTGAATACCTATTAAACTCTGTTTTCTAATTCAAACAAATCCAAACACAAACATACTGAATCCATTTTTCTGAAGTATTTTAAGTGGATTTTTGTTTTGTTTCTTTTAGTTCTTGATCACTGGCCATGAAAAAATTCCAGTGCCTCCAGAAAGATGGGTTTGTCCAGGAGAAGAATGCCAACTTGACAAACCAGTAGATTTGGGGAACTTAGGGAGGTGCTAGGAATAAAACAGTTGCTTTTCTTTATTGGAAGGGATACATGATTAATAAACTGTTTTAGCATGTGCTGTACATGTAGCTTGTCTTACAAGGCTTGGTTTTTCAAGGAGGAGTAACAAATTATCAGCCACTGACTAGTCACTTTAAATCCCCTTTAGATTTCCTCACTGCTTTAAATGGTGTCTCACAAGGCAAACAGAAAAGAATTTTATTTTCAAAGGGAAGGGAAAAGAGAGTTGCTAAAACAGTGTTTTTCTCTATCCCTGCGGGATGCAAAAAATAATCCATGACTGTGACTTCAGTGAATTTCGTTAACTGCAGCTAAATTGCATCACAGAGCCTCTCTTTAACAGATCTGCAATAGTTAATGAACACGGTGGGAAGACGAGATATTTCTTCAAAACAACTCATCAAGTAAGCTGCTTCTACTTAACAGATGTAAAGGCAGGGCCCGAAGTAGAAGCTGGCAGAAACAGATGGTGCCTAAGGGCAGCTTTCTGTTTCAGTGCTCTTGGGGGCTAGGTTAGGCAGGAGGGGAGGTGTAGAGAGGTGGGGGTTGTGTTTTTCGGCAGCAGGTAAAATCCATTTGTCACACCAGCTCCAACTGGGCTTCCAGCACAAAAGTTTAATATCTGAAACCAGTGAGGCATCCTGCTCTCTGACTGCAGCCAGGCAGGGAAGCCTCTCGGAGCAGTATGGAGCCCCAGCCTGTTCCAGCAGGGAGAGATGTCAAACTCCTCATTCACTTGCTTTTTCTCATTCTTTTTCAAACAAATAAAAAACGGGTATGCAAAGGGAAGTGTTTTATCTTATTACACCTTCAGGGAAAGAACACAAAATGACGAAAGTAAGTGTGTTTTCTGTCTCTGTTCTCCACAGAACAACATCAGTAACCTCATAAAAGCAGCCCCCGCTCTCTCCTGCTCTGAAATACAGACACATCCATTGCGGCACCAGCAATAAATTTCCATTGCCTCCAACTTCTAACGCTGCCAAGGTATGTGCCACAGAGAGCATTTTTATGAGCTGGTCTTTGACTGCCAGGATTTCGCCTTCATAAAGAAGAGATTTTAGTCCATTCTGTCTATTTATTTTGTGTAGAGGAATCAAGGTCAATAAACCATGGAGAAATTCATTCTACCTTATTCCATTTCACACTTTTGTCATCCACGCTTTATCGAGTATCTGAATGAATTTTTAATATCATGCCACAGAATGCTTTGGTCTTCTATCATATGCTGGGACTCTATAAATCTGATAACACTTGGGAGTTCTCAATATACTCAGCACTGAAGAAACAGCTTTAAAGTTTAGTCATTCTGATGAAATGTAAGAGCTTATATCAGTGACAGGTTGACAGAAAAAGCTGTTTTCCTTTCCATTTCACAGACTTCCACGTATGAACGCCATGAAACATGTCAGGACTTTCTCTGAGTCTATGAAGACAGAGATGGCATCTGCTCCCAGTGGGGAGCCCTTCTAACCAGTAATACTGTAAAATTTCATGATTCTGAAATCTGATTGACAGCCAAAGGCAGGGCAGGGAGGAGGTGTTTACTGTATTTTATAGGAGAGCATCAATTGCTTGTCTTGGCACATGATGTATATTTTTATGGCATACAATACCACTTTCAGCTTTTTTTTTTTTTTTTAAAGTAAAATGTATTCATGTTGGCTGAACAGTTTATATTTTCCTATTGCTGGAAAAAAAAAAAAGTATGCATTTTTTAAAACTAGGCATTAACCCTCCAAACTCATCACTACAGTTTTATGGAGGTGGGCAAAAGACAAGGTCCTTGAGCCTTAAGAAAATACATAGAGATTTATAATAATGCACTTCTAGAGAAGTACATTAGGTACTTACAGCACAGTATAAAGCTGACCCCACCTCCCAATGACAGCAGATAAAGGAAATAGATCAGTTGATTCTATGGTCTATTAAATATTATCTCATAATACTGTGGCCAGACTGAGATCTCATTAAGCAACGACGTTCTATTTCCACATTTGCTCTTTTGCCATACATGCATCGATACTACCCCACTGAATTTACTCAGCAATACACACAACACTACAGTTTTCAGACACTAATTTAAATACTACACAATTGCCTGCCCCCAAACTTCAGTTCAGACTCCCAGGCAGTTAATCCACTGCAGTCTGCCTGCATGTCTGAGCTCGTGTTTGCCCATCTAAGGAATGGAACTGGTCCTTATTTCATTACATACTGTAACAGAGTAGTTTTCAACCTGGGATCTGTTGAATCCTGAAATCCCAACAAATGTTCTCCAAGAGAGATCTACATCATAAGGAAGAACAGCAAACTACTAGTGGGTAGCTTTACATTTACTAGATAACTCTACATCTTCAAATGAAAATTTTTAGGAATGCACAAGTCAAAAAAAACCCTTGCAAGCTGTTCCAGGGCTTGCAAAAATACTCAGCCCACAACTCCCTATGGTTCACATGTGATACAAACTCTTTCTGACAAGAAGGCAAGGGGACAAGCCCAACATTGTTGCTGTCCTGTAATTTCACTGACTGTAATAAGACTAAATACAAAATGAAAGGCTGGCAGGGACTGTGCTCATTTCTAGGAGGTGGACATCAAATCTGAAGTACTTAACAGACGATCTTGTAATGGAAGACAGCAGCAAGCTCTGTGTAGATATGGATTTAATGACTGATTTATCTGTGTACACAGAGCTGGGGCTCTTCTCAGTTTCAGTTTGAGGAAGCCTGCGAAAGTACCCAGAAAAATCGACATTTTCAGAGTCAGATCTCCTATCTTTTACTTCCCCTGAAATCACTGTGCATGAAAGAGGGAGGACAGATTGAAATGCATTCATCAGTAATTATCCTCACATTAATTAATCGGGGGTTTTTTTGTCATGCCGAGGTAGGTGTTGGTGATAGGGACTACAGCATAAAAAAAATCACATTGGCTGGGAATTCAGCTGTGGTGCATTAAGCCACAGGAAAGATTCAGCTAACCAGAGGTACTTGGAATCTGGAACTACTCAGGTTAGACAGGTTGGGACTCCTAGGAAAGCCTTCAATACATTTTTATTAACACTGTCCTCTAACTTCTGGAAATGTAAGTATTTAATCCGTGCACTTAATAACGTCCTAGCAACTCTGTGGGATATGGGTGCATTAGAGCATTTTAACTACTTTGCTTCTGATTCAGATGATATGATGGATAACTAGAACAGATGGCAGTTACGATACCGCTGCTTCAGAAGACAAAGCCCTTCCAGCCAACTGCCACTTGTCTCCCTCCTGCTTTTCTTTACTGAGGATATGTCAAGGTGAAATAAAGTAAGGTTCAGGCCTTTACGTACCAGCAAGCATCATCAGGGCATTTGCAGTACCAAATGGCACAGACAGAAAGAGAGAAATACTTAAATACAGAAAGGATGAAGCAGAAGTAAAGCAAACGATATATGCAAAACATGAGGGACACACCCAGAAACCTGGGTGGTTTTATTATCCTTTTGTAACTATACCTCCTCTTCACTGGGAAGGAAAGAGATTGGCTGTACTCATAGGTGTTTATAGACACAGTTCTGTCTTAGGTGACTTCAGTGGTGAGTAAACTCTAGCAAGAACAGGCTTCTGCTTACAGCATGCACCTACTGATCAGTCAAAGGGCCACTGGTTCTCAGCTTCCAGGAAATGGCTTGTTTCAAAGGACATCAAATACACACCCTACACTGCCGAGAACTTCAAACAGCACGGGCTTCATTCTTGTATAATTAAGAAGAATTTAGATTGACATAATTGTGAAAACAGTGAAGTTGTTCCCTATTTACCATTCCTGTGATGAGACCATATTTATTTTAGCAGTTGAACAAGGTAATGCCAGCAAAAGTTCAGCTTCAAAGGACTTCCAAGTTAATGGTGGACTACAGCCTGCTGGGGAGCAAAAAAAAAAAAAAAAAAGAAATCTAATCTACACCTTCAATCTTATAAAACTGGCTTCGAAACTTCTGGAGAACAAAGTGCAGCATTTTAGGGCTGGAATTTCAAAGGAGAACTCTATGGGGCTATTTTCTTATTAGTCTGATTAGCATTCAGAAATAGTTTATTCTAGGGTTGGTATGCATTTTGAGAGAGATTCAGAGGAAAAACAGTTTCTAAAACTCTTCCATCCCTCTCTGTTTTAACTGCTTCAGCCACAACACAATCTCAGTTGTATGTTCTTCCAAATGCAGAGCTATACCAATTTATGGCTCTGCACTCTGGTCTATCATTATTGTTCATCATCATCATCATCAAATGGTTTGGGTTGGAAGTGACATTAAAGATCATCTAGTTCTAACCCCCCTGCATGGGCAGGGACACCTCCCACCAGCCCAGGCTGCTCCAAACCTGCCCTTCAACACTGCCAGGGATGGGGCAGCCACAGCTTCCCTGGGCAGCCTGGGCCAGGGTCTCACCACCCTCACAGCAAAGAATTCCCTCCTACTGTCTAACCTAAATCTCCCATCTTCCAGTTTTAATCCATTCCCCCTTGTCCTCTCCCTCCCTGCCCTTGTCCCAAGCCCCTCCCCAGCTTTCCTGGAGCCCCTTCAGGCACTGGAAGGTGCTCTAAGGTCTCCCTGGAGCCTTCTCTTCTCCAGGCTGAACACCCCAACTCTCTCAGCCTGTCTCCAGAGCAGAGCTGCTCCAGCCCTCAGATCACCTTCATGGCCTTTTCTGGACTCTTTCCAGGAGCTCCATGTCCCTCTTACGTTGGAGGCTCCAGAACTGGACACATACTCGTGACTTGTTACTCATTATTGTTCTTTATTAACACAATCTTAAGTGTATGTTTTAGAGTTTTCACAAACGATGTGGATTATTTCACATGTAATTGACTGGCACTATTAGGAGAGCTTTGTTTTATTCAGGGCCAAATAAAGAATGCAGTATATAACATGTTGTATGGCACTGAATGCTACAGCCAGAACAGGAAAATAGTCTGAGTAGAAATTATCAGTTTGCTTTATAAGTATGTTATTTACAATACGCAACAGATGTTCTCCAAATGTTAATGGGAAAATACAGGCCTTTTTTTTTTTTTTTTTTAAACAGACCAAAAAGTGCAACTAATATAATAATAATATTGGAAAATCCAAAAATTACTTCACAATTTGGAAAATGCTGTGTTGAGTCATTAGTCTTATTATCTGGTATTTTCATAACTCACTAGATAAACACCGCAAATTATGATTTCCTGGTAATGATCCTTTATATGTGCAAAAACAGGCCTGCAAGAAATCTCAATGAAGCCTAAGAAGCAGTGCTTGTAAATTAACCCCAGCCCCCCAAAGAAGGCAGCAATGTGTGTCTGTGTGTGCACACGTGCAGGCCTTCACCGTCCCACCAACAGGCAGGGTCAGAAGTGACGTCCTGTTTCCCTCCCTGCTAACTGTTCATGGAATGTGCTCTTTAGCTCCCTGCTTTTCAGTCTGTGGTCTGTGAAACCAAGGGATTCACACACTCCTCCTATGAGGGTCTGTAACAATGGGCTTGGTTTGTTTTCCTCTGTCAGGTTTCTATTTCCATTGAAAGAAGCTGAAGGCTGAAAACTTCTGCCAGCCCACCAAGCCCTGCTCTTCAGGAGCAAGGGCTCCAAGTTCTTTCCTGATGTTTGCCATGGAGTGGTCAAATGCTCTGATGTGGAGTACAAATGATTACTTAGGCAGGTAAAATTGAAATCAGGGGTTTTACACTTCAGAACTGTGATGTGATCCTTGAGAAAATGAGGGACAGGACCATACCTGTGGCACACATGTTCTGGGGCTTGGGGTTTTTTTCCTGTTGTTTGGATGGACAAGCTATGGAGACCACTAGCTTTTCCTTTCAATAGTTTTTCATCTGGTTTTCTTGCATGAATACTATGCACTGACAACTGGCAGGTGCTACACAGGAGCACAAGAGGACAAAAAGCTTGATTATCCATTGCCTTATGCCATGTATAGTCATTCCAGAAGCCTACAAACTGTCTGTGAAACACTATTAACCTGAAATGGTAATTTTTTTACCAAACTTTCAGGGTGAAAGCTGGCGCCTTTATTAGATAATATTTGTGTGGCACCAATAACACTATTCAGACGTGTAATTTTATTTTATTTTTTTTGCCTGGGTTTTTAAGAAAACAAGGTATATGCTGTCAGTCCAACCAGCCCTAGTAATTTTCAAACTCCTTGTTCCCTTTCAATTAAATTTGATAGAGATCTAAAAAACACCGAGTTATGAGAAGTTTTTTGCAAAACAGTAACTCTAGTACAGGAAAGACAGATATGACAGCTCTAGCTCAGGCCTTTTAAGACAGCTGACCAACCAGCAAATAGTAAAACACATGATATCTTGTTTGCTCAGCCAGAGAAGGAACATACAACAGAAGAAGAAGTACTTCATGAGGGAGAGATGATGGTTGCATGACACAAGACACAAATCTAAGGCATTTAGACTTCATTATTCTCCAGGCTCATAGCAGTTTGTTTTAGTAAGGTGAGGAAAATAAGGTGCAATGTGGGTGTATAGCACTGCTCTTTCAAAACAAAAAACTCACCATCTCTGGCCAAAGAACTGCAGTTCATGACAATTTTGCAAAGGAAGAAATCTTGAGTCTTTCACAGTTTTCTTCCCATCTCAGCAGAGCAGTCAGGAAAATAACATTAATCGCTGCTGTACATGACAGGTAAAGGAAAAAAAAAGTAACAGCCACATCTGGTATCATTAATACTTCAGCAGACTTCCTATTTTTAAATTAGTATCATTCTGCAAGCAAAATGACAGCTCCTCACAGAGCCTATGAAACTGCAGAAACAAAGAAGCAAACAAACTAGCAGTTTACTAGTACAGCCGCAGACAGGTCTGACAACTTTTTCAAAGCACTCCAACTAGCAGAGCCTGATCCTGCAGAGGCACTGAAATGCCACGCTGGCATTTCCCTGGGAGTTTTTAGAGGTGAAAAGTGAGCTAATGAGCGCTGCCTGCTGCCAAGGGGGAGTGAGCACTGTGGGGACACCTGCAGCTCTGCTCCGTGCTCCAGGTGCACCCATCACATCTCCTGGGCGCTGCCAAGAGACAGTCAACAGGACATCAGCTGGGCTGCTAGGGCAGCTTCAGCAAGCTCCCTGCTGAGCCCTTCCAGCTCCTGCTTGGAGACCCCTCAACAACAGGTAGAGATGTTTCCTACAACCTCTTCCACCAAAAATGAGATGGGGTGAGGGAACCTGCCTCCCGCTCACAGCGTGAACTTGGTCTAACTAACTCTATTTCTTTTCAGGGGTGAATACCTGAAAAACGTAACAACAGGAGAACAAAAAGGTGCCTGTAATAGCTGTGCTCAAGCAGGCACGGAACAGAGCCAGCTATGACCCTGGCACATTCTATCTTTTGGCTCCAGAAGGCAATTGCTCACAAAATCAATTGCTTCTGCAACACAAACGCACATCCACACAAATGAACTGTGGCACAGACTGCAGGAAACATCAGTCTCCTGAGGTAACCACAAGCTTAAAATTAGGCTTGAGGATGACAAAAAAGTCTGTCTGTCTGTGTCCTGACGTGTTCCATCCATCTCAGGGAGTTACCAAGGCTTCATCTACTCTGCCTACTTACGTCAATGAAATCAAACAGACTCTTGAAACGACCACAGGAAGCTCTCCACATGTTAGCTGAGGCATCTGGAGCTTTTCCCATTATTTAATTCTCGCTTGGTTGCCAATTCAAAACACCAAAACAAAAAGCAGAGACATTTCTCAATCCTTCCTCATGAGGGATTTACTCATGTAAATCCCAGCATAGAATAATGCCTCTGGACAAATTCTAAGATAATTTTTTCCATTCTCGTTGAGGACTCAAATTTTCTCAGGTGCTCCATCTTACTGCCAGCCTGGTAGTACCTACAACAGCACAAAATGAACTATCAAATAGTCACCCCTTGGTTTGCATTGTGCCTTGTACATAAAAGCATTGTCCAAACTGATTTCTACTGCTACCTGCTACCTATAATATATTTGTAGATAAAGAAATCAATGCACTGACAAACTGAGTAAGTCTTAGAAAGTCTCTGCTGGGAATTATCTGTGCAGTTCTTTTGTGTCAGTTACTGTAGATCTCAGAAGAAAAAAAAACAAACCCACAGAGGTCAGATTTTAATCTCTGTAATGAAGAAATGGAATCTGATCCTTGGACAGAAACCCCACCATTCACTTTTTCCTACCTCTGTTAAGGACCTTTCCATGGCTGGATTTCTCCAGCCCTACAGTGACTCTTGTTGCTTTGCCCAGACTAAAATCACTCCTGTGCAGCTTTGCTACCTGGAAAAGACCCGGTGGTTGTATATCCTAGTGAGGCTCCAGATGCTGCCTTTTTATTTCTCCCCAACTTCTCTTCTTTTTAAACTAGGATATTAGTTCTCACTTATGCACCACCCATTAAACAGAGTCAGAATGGAGGATGCAGGGCACCTACCAGGACCTGGGAAGGCTCATTAACTTTGTACCCTTTGCCTTTAGAAACCTCCATGTTTAAAAAGAAGTTTGTTTGCAGGATGTTTTGCAAAATCTGGCACATATTACCTCTTGATACCTTCTCTCCTGACTCCACTTTCACTTCAGGGCTTCTGCAAGCAGATGGATAATAAAGTGCAAGCCACACTGTGGACTGTGATCAGGCTCTCACTAAACCTGCTATTTAGCTGAGTGTTTAAAACAAAACAAAAAACCCTACAATGAATGTAATTAGCAGGGTGGGGAAAATCTACCCACACTTCAGCTGCAGCAAAGTAGACAGCACCATAAGCACATCATTGACCAAAGGAAAACAATGAACACAGTAACAAGCAATTATGGCACTCTCTATTTTGATACCAACACTTAGCATCTACCTGGACCACAACACTTCCTATGGCAGGCTGCACACACCTCACCAGTTAGCAGACAAACCATATACTTCTAATACACAAGTAGATAAAATGACTGAAAATCCACAAGCTAACATTTGCTGAGGAGAGGATCCACAAAAATGTGGGGTTTTCACGGCTAGGTCTGATTTGCCGTGTCTCGTAAAGCCAGAGGTTGGAAGGGAAGCATCACTAGAGCTCACAGCCAAAGCAGCTGCCAAGGAGACCCACAGAGAGAAGGCCCAGCTCCTCGGGACAGCAAAGCACTGCCCTGAGGACCAGTTAGTGGGTCAAAATATTATATTACGGCTGAGCGTTCTGCTTCTAGGTTGCAGCCCTTTTCATCAGGTGACTGCAGAGCACGCTGGCATTACGGGCCCGTGTGATGTATGTTTGCTGTCAGTGCTGAAATAACACTAAATGCGTCTGAGCGGGCCCCACCTGCCGAGCAATATGTTCCCAATCCCTCAGGCAGAGCTGCGTGCCACTCGGCTAGGAAAAACTTCCTCCCACCCAGCACATGGCACAGCAGCCAGAGACACACGTGCTTGCCTGTGGGGGGTGGGATGTGCCATAAACCAGCCCCTCCCTCTCCCCCCCCTTTGATCGCTGGGACAAGAAACCAACTCCCTCTTAAGTATTTACCAAAAAACCCCCAAAAAACAAACCACAAAAAACCAAAAACAACAGCAACAAAAAGCAGAAAAAAAGGGATGGGGGAAGGAAAAGGATGAAGAATCACAGCCTGTTAATCGCATACATAATTACCACAATTGGCTGAGAAGTTGGCTTGTTGACGATTGATTCATGAGCTCCAGTTGCAAGCCAAGATGAGAGAGCAAAGATGGAAATATCCTTATTTATTTATCTGTAAGTACAGCAGGGGCTCTCCTAAACGTTGGTGGAGACCACAGTTCAGGCTAATACACGGGAGGCTGCTCTCTGCCTGCCACCAGAGCTCACGCGGCGACACTGATTTCTTCCTGAATTGATCAACATGATCACTTTCTACCACCTGTAGTTTTCTCATCACAGACAAGAATTAGCAGGGCACAGAACCAGGACACATCCCTTTTTTGAGAAGTGGAGGTGTTGTGTTTTTGATGGCACCTCTGGAAACACCAGCAGGTTGCATGCAGATGAGTTTCTTGCTCATTCATGCGTTATCGCTGCCTGTGCCTATGACCTCTGCAGTGATACCTCAGAGAAGCAAAGTAGTTCCCAACTCTCCACACACGTAACAAATGGAAAAGGATGAGCTCCATCCCATCTGGTGAGCAAGCTCTCTGCAGGTCACATTAAACGGTGTAGTTAATAGTTGCAGACTAAATACATTCAACCCTCCCATTTCACTGAAAAGAACACTTTCAAAGAGCAATAAAATTTGGGGCTTTTTTTTATCACTGTGCTGCTACAAAGAAATAGTATTAGTGCTAAATCACTTCTTCCTCTTACACTCATTTCACTTGGAGCAAGAGCTTTACTGCCTCAGAACTGCACTTTGTATATCGTAATACAGCAAAACAATTCTTGAGCTTCACCCACACAGCAGCAGGCTTTTTCTGTGCCCAGTTTCCTATGAAGCAGATTCTAATTGCTGGCTATATTAAGTTATACTATAAAATTAATCCAAAGTAATGAACAGTTATGGATATTTCTTCATGTGAAAAAGGGAGTAAATTTCATGAAAAGATGGCCAGGAAATATGGACAAAAGAGTCCTTTCACCCCTACAGCTATTTATCCTGACAAGATTTACATAGAGGGACACTCGTAAGACAAGAAAGCAATTTTAAGAAGTTTTCAGCAATTTTCAGAAGTTTTAAATGGTTCTGCATTTTGATATTCAAACATTTGAAAGTTCTGTTTCCGGTTTTATTCCTTTACTTACATATCTATATAGAATGTCTAACAATTTTGTGACAGCAACAAAGCCATTAACACATAGGCAAGGGAACCACATTAGAGATACATGGCCAGAGCCTGCTTAGCTCAATTAGTCCAAACAAATGCAGCTGGCATTTTGTTACCTTAGCAGCAAGAAGCTTTTACACAGCCTGGGTGGTGGTTTTTGTTCCCAGTACTTGACAGCTGAAAAGGACATATATAAGTATGCCCTACTTAATGTAAGTGTGGATGTTCTTGTTATTCATGTAAGTAGAGACTTTAAAAGACAACTCATGAAGAGCTGACATCCACTAACACATGGTACCAAACATCAGACACCTTAAAACATCAGCCCTACCAAAGGCAGAGTATGTGAGTGACTGTGATGGAGAACCAGAACCCCTCACTGACGCAGGGATACCTCATGGGTAGCAACTGTACAAGCTCTCCTTGAACAACCTGGCTTCACACTGGGCTGGATGGACTATCCTCTGATTGTACAGTTTGGGCTTTTTAAATTACATGGACCAAAGCAATGCTGATGGTTTCTCCTTTGGAGCCCCTTGCTTGGTATGCCATAAAATTAAATGAGCTTACTCCCCATCGGCTCCTGGACAGCCCTTGCATGTTAAAGACTTATGGACACTGCTGATCTGTGACAAAACCAGGAAGTGTAATTAGTCCTGCCAAACCATCTGTCAGGCCTGAGAGACTTGGATGATATTTGGGAAAAGCATCTAAACATGTGTGTGCTTGTCCTAAGTCCCAGACCATCAAAACTTGGCCAACAGCTGGGGAAGACAGGATTTGACACTTCTGTTGAAAAGACCAGAGAAAGAAAATGCCGCTAATACAGAGAGGCACCCAGTATTACTTACTTCAAAATCCTGTTACAGATGATCAGCTCAGAACTGAAAGTAACTGGCAGTAATTAACACTGTCCTGAGGCTCCCATGGCAAAGACATCAAATCCACTCCAGCAGTCCCCAGCAGCACAGAAATAAATACTGTACGAGCACCAAAATGGGGAGACAGGCTTTACAGTCCGTGTTTTGTTTTGCCACGAAACCACCTTCCTATTCCTGGTGTTCCCAGCACCTCTCAAAGAGGTGTTTGTGGAGGAGACAGAAAGACAAAGATGGAATCGAGTGGGAAGGTGTTAATCTCAAAGGAAAGGCCCAGCCTGGAGAGGCTTTAACATTTGCTTCTCCTGAAGGAATGAGCAGGACTGGTGCCCACAGTGTCTGGAGCTTGGCTGCTCTGTTCTGCCAGAACAACTCGAGTGGTTCCCTCACCGAGCTTCTCTCCAAGAAAACACCTGGGATGCATTTCACAGCAGAACCATGAACAGAAAAGGGAGAGGGAAAAATGTTAGCTTGAGAATATTGCTGTAACCTGCACCTGCCATGAGACAAAGCACACAGATTTGGTGCGTATGGATTAATGTACTGAATAACATCAGGCTGGTTAAAAACCAATGAGTCTGGACAGGGCCAAGAGCACAAGGCAGGTGACGACAGCAGCACATCTGACTGACAGCAGACTTGTGGGGCAAGCCAAGTGTGCCCTCACCACTAAGATCTGTAACTCATGTGATCAGTCCATACCCAGAGGCCAAAGCCCACAATGAAACAAACTGCATTCATTTAGAAACTCTGGCTATAAACGTGGTTACAATTATTTTGGTTAACTTGGTATCTGCCAAAATTTGCTGCTATTTCAAAGGAAACATTTTTCACAAAAGAATCGTAAAACAGTTGAGAAAAATATTGACAAGTTCCAGAGAAAAAAATAGTTTTGCTTATCCTTTAGTAGTTTTACTGGTCTGGAAGAGTCAGTAGTGACAGCCAGCTAATCCTGACATTTTCCTGGGATGGACATGGGACAATCTCACAATCAGTGACCCTATTTCACTTGTAGAAGGGATGATCAGGTTGCTCAGGAAGCACTCATTTATCTACTCAAATTTGATTCCAAGTACTTATCTGATGTGATTCAAATCCCTCTGTCATTTGAGATAGTTTCTGGATACTCTGCTCTGATCAGGCAGGATCTGATTATTTACAATCACAACGCAGCTGTAGTTAAGAAAATGACAAAGGATGGAAGAGTGTCTGCTGTGATCTCTCCAAACACTGACCGACACCAAGAGGCTTCTCAGTTGCATTCCTTGAAGTCACTAGATGTAACAGGAACATGTGCAGGGATATAAAGAGAGTGTTCCCATGGTACTGTCATATATGCCAAAGCTCTACAGATTATTAATACATGGGCTTGCCCCCTTCATTCTACAAGAGCTCTTGGAATGCCTCAAATTAATTGGAAGAGAGTTCAGCAGCTCCAAAGAGATGATTAAGATAAATTATTAATTCAGCTTCCAATTCTTTTATCTGTATTACACTTCAGGATCAGAACCCCACTAATGAAACAATAACTACCATAAAAATAAATAGTAAAAATCTAGCTCTTAAAAAAAAAAAAAATTGGAAGAAATAATTTTTGCATGTCCTAAAATTTCTCAGTCAGACCATCCTGTTGCATTCAATATATATGAAAGAATTATAATTGTGCTTTCTCTTTGAAGTAAGGGAGGTTTTCTTCTGATTTTTCTCCTAGGGAAAATAAGACAAGTGGAGTTTAAGGGGAGTGCCCTGAAGACATTTAGGGGTAGACACAGAAGGTAGGCAACAAACACTTCTGTGTGTGTATCTGAAACAAGACCGAGAGTTTGTATGTGGTGGCTGAGGAGGATGTTTGTTTAAAATCTGTATTTGCTGGAGTACTCTGGAGGACGTGAAAGTGGGAATGAGAGATCTTCATATCTTAACCAAAGAGCCATGATGTGAAAGACATTAAGCAGGGGGGGTGCTGAGCTGGTACTAACAAACAGGAACAAAGAAGAGAAAAAGGTTAAAAATGATATAACTAAAATCCTCTTCCTATTTCAACTGTCTGAGCTTTAGACTTTTAATCCCAAGAGCTCTTCAGTTTTCTACTATGTCTCCTAGGAAAACCAGAGAAGTCTGGATCTGTTATTTCTGAAAGGAAAAAAAAAAAAAAAAAAAAAAAAAAAAAAAAGCCAAGAACTAAACAAACAACCTTTCAAAACGTTTTGTACAATCTAATGAAGCAAATGGGACACAAGCTGACTGCCTTCCCCCCCACCTCCTCCCTTGCAGGTCACCTTTATCCATGACACACAGCAACAAAAGCAGGAAAATGAAAGTTAAGGCCAAGAGCCTGTCCTTAACTTGTCCTGCTGTGCTTTGGTACTGCAGGGCTCTCAGATTAATGTGGATGTCACCCAGCATATGCTGTAGAAACAAGGCACCACAGGATGTGTTAAGAATGGAGGGTTAAGGCTTTGGGCATTCTTCTCAAGGTAAAGCTCCCAGCCCTGGAATGGTACATCTCTACAGATTTAGGCCTTTGTTCCTTGGATCTCTTCCCTCAGCCCCCCAAGCAGGAGAATCATGGTCATTGAACTTGTGCATCTGGCTTTCCTTAGCACAGAATTATGAAACTTGGCTTGAGCACTGTTGTCTTTATTTTTAAAACAGGACATGCACTGCAGGTATCATGAACACACTGAGATCCCCCAATCTTTGATCCCCATAGCCAGGTGCACAAACCGACACAAAGCTTTTGCATGTGCTGATATTTAATCATTCAGAGCAGACAAAAGATTTTTTGAAGAAGCAGAATGTAGAGAGTAATATGTTGTGCAAATACTAAAACAAATTACTGGGGGGGAAATTAAAGTCCAGTGTAAAAACAAGCATACTACCCTTGTTCTCCAAGATTTTTGACAATTAGCAGAAGCTAAGAGTTACCAAATCACAAGCCTGCATACATTTTATATAAGGACAATGGCTGCACTTTCAAAATGATATGTACTTCGTTAGCCTCTGGCTCAAAATCCAATGCAGCAATACCTCAACAATTTAAATCTGTTATAACTATAGTATCAATAACTGGAATATACGCACTATAGCTCTAAAAACAACAGGCTGTGTCCAAAACTGTGCAGAGAAGTAGCATTTGAACAGCTAAAATGATTCTTGGAGAGTAAATCGAAGTAGAATTAAATAAAACTAACTTCTGAGGGCTAACTTCTGACATCAAGCTTCCATCTAAGTCAGCAAACATAACCCTGCATCATGGTCTGCTCAACACATGAGGAAAGCCAAACTGTGTATTTCTTGTGACCAACCTACAGCAGGAGATGGTCAGGATCTCAATTTCACCTTTGGTAGCCAGCCAGAGCATTGCAACCCCTGTGTGTGGGGCAGGGGATGGTGAAACAACTGACTTCTGAAAATCCCAGCAATAATTCCTGCCCTGTGAGCAGGGAGGAGGAGCAGGGAGGGAGCCAGGGCTGAACTTCTGTTTCTTCCCCATATGCTCCCAAGATATCAATACCTGACCATGTCCTTCTATAGATTCAGATGCCAGCTGAGGAAGCAGATGAAGCAGATGCTAGCTGACAGAATCCCTTTTTTTTCTTTAAATAGCAACTTGTGGCACTTTATAAAATCTTACCAAAATGTATTCCTGCTGCATTTAAGATGCCCCAGTGAACTTTGAACTCCCTAAGAAAGTAATAGGATGCGCCCTGAAGTCTTAATTGCATGAGCAGCACTCCCTGCTCCTAGTAGTAAGTCTCCAAAGAGGCTGGGAGTTCTTTTTGGGAGCTTGCTCACCCCTTGCAGCCTCTGCAAGTGGAAGGTAAAACCCTGCTGGAGGGGCTGGACTGCCAGGTTCTGAATTTGCAAACAGACAAGGCCTAAGTAAGAGAGAGAAAGAGGAGTAAAACAAATAGAACCCCAACCCCCACAATCCTTGTTAGCCAGTCCTCACACTGGAGAGGCTTTGTATCCACACAGTTTAAGAAATGTAAAGGGAACCATAAACCCAATTCAATTTAATTGGGTGCTCTCCTGACAGAACAGTTATTAATAAGATTGCATTGTACAAACCTCTGTGAAATCCCAAACGCAGGCAGATGCACCAGCAACAACATTTAACACCCAGCAAGCAACACGCTGCTGGATTGTTGCTCCTCTCCTTTGCTCTTCCCCTTCCAATTCTCTCTCTTCTTTTACCCAATTCTCAAAAAAAAAAAAAAAAAAGGCAAAAAAAAGGCAAAAAAAAAAGCTCATCTCGCACAGCTCCTATAAATTATTCACAGGATATTACAGTGTATGTCAGCAGTCTCACAGTGTTTAAAAAACTTAACTACAAGCCAATTAAAATGTAAACTGAGAAAGACGGATGGGGTTGGGTCGCTCTGGTGTGAACTTGAGCAGCTCATAACAATACACACAACTTCTAGACCTGCTAATTTGACAGCTACTTTCATCAGCAGATGCTTTTTTTTTTTTTTTTCCTTCTTTTTTAATGCCATGTTTCTCAGAGGCCAAACCAGTCTCTATCCAGCAGATTAATCCCCTGGGTCTCAGAGAGCTGTACAGACACTCGGTGTGTTAGTTACTAACAGGGTCAGGTGAAGTTTGTACAGTGGAAAAGGGGGTAAATGGGGCCTTCTCCTCCTGGAGACACTGGTTATTGGAATTCTACAACTAAATAACAGCAACCCAAGTGACAGATTATCTTCCTTAAATGAAGCCACTAGTTTCTCATCAAAATTAGAATACAGTATATGCAATTGCTAAAGAAAAATAAAACCCTTCCAATAAAAACATTCAGGTTCACCCAGTGCCTGTGTCAGTGTAGCAAGACTGGGTATCTGCCTGAATTGCTTATTGCTGGACTACTAAATAAGCCAGGCACCAATTAAGCTTTTACAGTGATAATGACACTAATTTTAATCTTCATGGGTTCATTACAAGAGCACCATGAAGTCAGATGGTGAACTTGCAGTCAGAAACATTGGGGAAAGCATCAAAAATTGAAAGTTTTATAGACACAAAATCAGTATTTAGCCAGAGAAATTTAAGTCATATCTAGCTAAACTCCTAAACAAGGACCCAGAAACATCTTTATTTCATTCTTACTTGATTGATGGACCATCGTAAATGAGCCGTTTCCCTTATCTGTACAATGGGGATAATGGTGACAGGATTTATCTGTAAAAATAGACTGAATGCAGTAAGAGAGAAGTAATCATTACTGTCACCTGCTTTCTCTCTTCCCCCTCTTGAAGAAAGGTGAAACCTGTGAAAGGTTCTTCCATGACCACCAGAAACTCAACTAATCTAGCCAGTTACTGCATATACAACATACACCAAACCAATTTGATCTGGCATTCTCCAATCATCCTAAATCACAGTCAGGCTCCCTTGGAAGAGCACAAAAGACACACCTTCCGCAGCCAAGAAGGGTTTGCACATAGTGGAGATGGTGGCATCAGCGTAGGATCCTCCCCAGCCACATGTGCTGGGCTTACAAATTAGGAAGCAGCAGGATGGAGGCCAAGCCTACAGACCCTTTGCTCACCACCGTAAGGCAAGATGAATGAGTCCCTCAACCAAGACCAAGACCTCTATCCCAAGGGAAGCTGGCCACAGGCCAGCAGACTGATGAAGGAAGAGGAAAAGGCCATTTTTTACAACAGTCAATGTTTAGTTGCAACCAAAGATACTGCAGTTTGCAAAATTCTAGTTTGAGTATTTGAAATTTTCCATCTGGGGAGAAAATGACTGCATTTTTATATCCCATTCTTAACCTGAAATAGAGTTTTCAACTATGTCTTTCCTGCAAGGTGAAACAACTCAGACTCTCCAACAGCTTCACCCACAGCTACAGAGAGGGGACAAATAGTGATGTCCAGCTTGGGAGGAGCATGGAGAATCCCAGTTTGGAGTTTACAGCCACATGCATCTAACCACCCAGGACCTGAAGCAGAGCAACTGATGAGCTCCAAGGAAGAATAGCTCGCTGTGTGCAGAAGCTGCCTTTATGCCTGGGAGTGCTAACCAAAGACAGCAGAGTAGTTTTGTTCCAAATGTTCTGTATAAAATGGGAAATGAGAACCAAGGCAAGAGACATTTTTTTGGTTCATATATTACAAGAAGAAAACCAATATAAGCAAAACACTGTAACTTTTATATATAAACTCATGAAAATACATTGCCTTAATATGTTTTTTATCCCCCAATTCTCACATCTTAAAAGTTGTATATGATAACTTCCTATAAATTAAGTCACTTTGAAGATGCAGTGAAACTACTTTTGGAAGGAAAATAAAATGAAACACAGGGAACAACCTTCGAACACTCCTAAATCCTTTTTTGTAGAAAGTGTATGTGAGACAGAAATAAAACCACCTAACAGGATTCAGTTATACTGATTCAAGTCATGCCACGATTGTAAATTCTTTGCTGGTCAGACAGCTGGAGGTATTTTCATTTCAGGCCTAGGAAGCAGGGCTGTATTTCTACCAGCATTCACTTACTAGGTTTTCTTTCTGAAGGAAATGAAGGGAATTAGGATGTGGCAGTTCCCGGAAAATACTGTTTTCTCTATACCTGAATCTGAATTTTTCTACTGATTTTCCTTGCTTGCCCTAATTCCCCTCCATTCTGGTAGGTGACAGTGCTGATCGGATCTATCATCTTCAGCTCCTTTTTATCCTATGCGAGAGAATCTGAAATCCAAGACCTTAAATCCAAACAATGAAAGTTCTCAATGCACTAATAACCACACGCCTGAGATGCTCTTACGAAACCAGCAGTGCTCTGGGGAAGGGGTTCCAGCACTCCAAAATGCTCCCAGATGAAGCTACACGCTATTTCCAGAGTTGCTTATTTGAATGAGGCTTTCCCCTTTTTTAAGGCTTGCCACCCATATTACCAGTTTTCTAATAGGGTTGCTCTTCTTTCACTTTCCCTTACAGAAAAGGTATTAGCTTCTGAAAAGCAACTTCATGACAAAAGCTAGAAATTCCTCTAACCCAGGAACTTACATTTTCTTCAGTCACCCTCTTCTAAGCTAATTATATGACACCATTTGTGGGAATTGTATCAACTCCACCTTATTCAGATTTCTGGTCCTTGTGAACTGACATTGCTCCTAAGGATATCCACAGAAACACTGTCATGGTTCTGATTTATCCTACCTGATAAATACCTTAAGAGCAAGTTTCCTATTTAAGCTGGCTCATTACAGCAGAAAGCATTATCTCATAATTGATCAGATCTATATGTTAAACACTCTCAGCATCTTGTCAACCTCCCCGTACAGTCAATTACTAGATAATAGTGCCCAGTTCCACATGTCTTATTACTTAAATGGTAAGATCAATAATTAAGAGCACATAGGACCATTAAGCACCTGCTGATGCAAGTCTGCTGATGCATGGAATGAATAAAGGTAATTACCCCACCTGTTTCTTTTGCTGATTCTGAGGATACCGGACTCAAGACACACCTAAATTCCCTAGTGCTTCAGAAAGTATTTTTTATCCCCAGATTTACCTTCACCAGAATTTCTTGATGGATAGAAAAAATATTTCAAAATCTCTGTTTCTTGTGTGTATGTTACCCCATTACAAAAAAGAAAGTTCTGCCTGTTCTGTTTGAATGTTAATGATCCTGCAAGTGACTACAAACATTCCTTTTCCTGGTTGTTTGATGACTGGTTACAATCTATTACCACCTTCTTCTCTTTGGTTTTCTTTCCATTTGGTGGGTCATAGTCCCTACGTATTATGGTTGTGCCTCAGGATTTCAGCTTTTACTCTTCCATTCGTATTACAGAATTTCCTTTCAGCCTTTGGGACTGGGCCATCACATGACCAAAAAAACCAACAAAAACACCTTCCCTTTAGTGGCTGAATTATAATAGTGATTGAACATATAAACTGGGTATCAATTCACTACCTTACTTATACAAATAGACATACAATCCAGAATGTTAGTCCTTCTTTGAGACAAGTGATGTGCTTCAGTACGAGTTAATTTTAACAGAATTTTCATGTGCTGTCAAGGTTAAGTAGAAGGCATAAAAACTCATACATAAAATACACTTACTTGCATTGTGAAAAACCATCTCACAGTGTTCATTTTGTCTCTCATGTCAAGAGAACTTGATATCTTCAATGAAAGGACTATTTACAGAGTGAACAACTAGCAAATCATCCACTCAACCTGTGTCTAGAGATGATCAATGCTAAAAGGAAGTAACACTTTGTGTTTTCTAGGAAAACCTAGAAAACTTGACTTTTATCATCCTTATTCAGTTACAGACTTTGGCATGTCGAAACTCTAGTTTTTGTTTCTCCTTGTACTGATGACAAGCACAAATATTTGATTCAGAGCAGTTTACAATAGTATGACCAAGTTTCTATCATCTCCATGGTCTCCGTATACTAAAAACCAGAAAAGTGTTAAGAGTATTTATTATTTTTTTGCTTTTAACTCAATTTCACTGTTCAAACTCTGCACAGCATGAAAGCACTCTTCTCTGAGCTGAAAGGGAAATAAACCCTCTTACATTCCTAGAATGCCTCACTAACCCAGAGACAGATAATAGAAAACTTTTTCACTCATTTCAAACACTTATTTTAAGTGCTGCTTTCTAAACTTTTGAATACTCACAGAAAAAACTTACATGAGGAAATGTAGCTGCTTTTTTTTTTTTCAAATTAAGAACCTGCCACTTCCAGGAATATGTGTGTTCAAGAGCAACCTACCATGTGTCTTAATGTAAGGCATAGGAATTATCTCCAAAATCCTCACATCAATTATCCTACTTTCCCCTCGATTACACAGCAAAATGCCCCTTTGTGTAACATCCCCTTTGAAAGGAACTGGGCATAATTCTGATGCACTCATTGACCTCAATGAAACAAGATGCTTTCCTCATGTCGAAGAGTAAAAATAAGTATGAGAGTTTACTGGAATTTTCATACTAAGCTAAATATAAAAATCTGGCAAGAAATCAAACTTAGTCTATACCAGTTGTCTAATGCAAAATTATTTCCTTAAGCCTTTGATCTCGATCTTGCTGTATTACTCTTATTTTTCTCATTCTGGGATTCTTACAAGCTTATCTTTGGACCAGAAAATTACAACAAATGGCCACTCACAAGACCACTTAGAGAATGACTGGGTCACAGATTAACCAGAAATGTCCTAGAGAATAATAATTGTTGCCATATCATAGTGGTTCCAGTCAGACATTGATGCTGAACGTTTGATTCTTAGATTTATAGACTCAGTCAGGTGAGTTTAAATGACAAGGTCCCAAATGCTCTGCTTCCAGAAATCCCACACAACTGCATGACTCGAGCTTTTTTATTTAGGAGGAATTTTTTTATATCCATTTCCAATCTGTGTCAAAGTACACAAATGGATGAACACCTATTTTGTCCTGATCCCCACTCCTTCCAAAGTGACCTAGACTTTATTCTGAGCACTAAAAAAGAATTATACTCCACTCACTACGCACTTCCAAGCCAGCTGTTTTTTTTCCCAGATCTGCTTCACCCATTTTTAATTGCCACCAACAGAAATGCCAAACATTGTACTACAAGAAATGAGTCACGTCTGTGTTAATAACAAACAAAATGCTTTATGGAGCAGATTCAAAGCTTGCACAACACATCGTCAGCCTTCTTTTTTTAATATGCTATGAAATTTCTGTGGTTCTGGACTTTTCAAGAAAAGATCATCAGGGCTTCCACAATAATCAGTTGAGACTATGGAACAGGCCTTTGGATTGCCAAAAAGCTGTGAAAATCTGCTTTGAATCAGTCATGTATCTTTTAGGAAGAGGGGTGAGGGAGAAAGGAGAAGAAAATAAAAAGTTATCTCAAAGTAAAGCTCATATTTTTGAAGTTCTCTGCTTTTAGCAAGTTCTGTACTGTTTAATACCTTCCAGAGTCAAGAAGGTCTCAGACAGACCTGAGTTACTCAACCACATGAGCAATTAGTTCCTCCAGACGGTATGTCTGTTGTGATGGAGTTCACTTAACTTCACATGGTGAATCAGTTTACATTGACGGTGTGTTGTTTTTTTTCCCCTCCTGTTACTTCCCTTCCTTGTTTCTGGGCAGCTGCCTGTCTTGACATCTGCCCTCCACCTGCTCCACAGGTTGACTGTTTCAGGTTCTGTTGGGGACTCAAAAATCTTTGCCCATTCCCCTGAGAATCTCAATACGTCCCCAAGTTCATTGCAAAATCCAGGTCTTCCAAAAGCAAAATAAGCATTGTTTCATTGGCTTCGTTTCATGTAAGTTTGATTAAGCATGTGGTTGCTGTTTCCAACATGTTCCCAAAGGGAGACATCAGCTCCTGATAGATGCTGCGTGGGCCTGCAGCCTCAGCTGGTGACCTCAAACACATCCCAAAACTTACAAAACCTGGCAAAAACCTGCCTGACCTAGAAAGAAAAATTAGCACAAAAGGCCACTTTGCATTCTTTGATTTACTTTAAAGCCAAATGTTTTGATAGCCTGCCTAACTGGTCTGGGATCTTCAAATAAAACATTGAGATTAACTAAACAGGAAGTCACACTAACAATGCTCCTCCAGATGAAGGGCGACCATGGTTAATTGAACTGTTTGCTCAACTACCAGTGTATGCAGAGCCATGCTGAAGTGAAGATATTGCCAAGTCCTTGTCTTCCATTGTATACAAACGTCACTTGGGCACTTGAGTGCTGTTTCCTACTGTCTGTCACCCAGCATTTCTAACAGATATTACATGTTGCTAAACCTCATCCACTTGTCATTGTATCTTGATCCAGTTAAGCAAATTTTGGCTTTTATTTTATAGCCATGCAAATTTCTGTTTCTTCCCTCACATAACACCATAAGAAGACTAGCTTAAGGAACAATTTGTCTCCTGGTACAATAAAACCTCCAATCCCTAACTAACTTTCCTCATCTGCATTCTTCAAGTGGTCAGCATGCAGAGACAATGCAGTGAAAATCTACAAACCTCAAATTAAATGACAACTATAGATAAATATATGCACTGTATTTAACTATATGACTCTATACCACTCTATACTTTTTACAGTTCAGAACAGCTGTGACAATGACCCATGCCAGAAGAAGCAGGCAGCAAAGCAAAAGGCCAACAAGTTTCTCTTTGCTACCTCATATTGACACCTTTTCCCACAGCTCTGGGAAGAGGGATGCATCCACCTTTCAAGCTCCCCCAAAAGGCTCAGGGATGCATCCTTGCTCCTGGAAATTGGCACCACTCATTAAAAAGAATGGTATTTGATCTGTGCTAATAGAAAGTCTAGCCCTGAGATTCCTTAGTGCTATAACCTCCTGGAGACCAGAGCTGGAGACACATCTGCTTCTCTGCAGGGCTGGCACCTCAACCCTTCTGGAAGATGATCACCAAGCTTAATAACCCCCCTCACTCATGCAAATGAAGGCAAAAGAAGCACTTTTTGTTACAAGGGTTGTCTACAGCAGGGATTTTAATGACAGCACAGTGTTCATTAAAGATTCTTTTTAATCACTCTTTTTTTTTCTTTTTTTTTTTCCTTTTTTTCACCACTGTATGCCAGTGAAGTTTAACAGCCTGTACTTCCCAGGAATCTAAAGCACACTGTGATCCTGGCACCTCACCCCACTGGCTCTCATGATCCAGCACAGCCAGCCAAGTTACTTCCCAGTAATGCACTGGTTTTACTGTTCATGCCTCTCCTGTGAAACACATACACCACTTTTTTGTTCTGTTCAGGGATTCCTCTGGGCTGCTGCTATTCCAGAAGCTGTTAAGACTGTTTCTAATTGCCAGGAAGAGATTTCCTGATCTAACTTTAGCCACTTCAGTGTTTAGCGTAGATCATCTTGAAGTTCCTTTTATAATGGAAAGAGAAAGGTGAACTACCACTGAGAATGAGGTACTTCCCTTAATGGTGGAGGATGACTCTCCAGCACTGTCTCACAGAGGGAATGGGCTGGAGGCTGGCAGTGCACATCTTCCCCCTCCCCCCCAGCAGAAGAGCTGTGTCCCAGATTTCCATTTTAATGCTGGGACTGGCCCAACATCACTGCAGTCTTAATTCCCCATTATAGAAGCCCAGCCAAGATAAAAACATTAGAAACAGGGACTAGCATGCATGGGATAAGGAGGAGGTAGATCAGGGAAAGGAAGATGCTGCCAACACGGGCCCTCTGAAATCCCAGTAATCAACCCAACCCTGAATCTTCCTGCCCCCTTACCCACCACATCTGAAACCTGACTGCCTGCCACCTACTCTGAAGACCCACCAGGCACATCCATGAAACTGCAGTCACTACAGATGAAGGACAAACTCAAGTACTTGCTCCTCATCTTACTGGCAATAAAATTAAAATTTGCCTATACTGCAGAGAAACTTTGAACCAGATCTGACAGCAAATTTCAATATATAACATTAAAGCAAAGTCCTCGTATCCTAATTCCTTAAACTGCTGTCAAGTTAACAATACTCTGCTCATTTAACTCTCACTGAAGTGTACTGGATCAATTTTCCATCTTGTCTACACGCACAGTGAGTCTATTACAATCACAACAAGAGATTTCTCTTGACCCCAAGAGATGATGTTTGCCTCATTAGTACATGCAGCTAAAACCCCACATAGATGGTATTTCTTGGATGTACTTGTTCTGCTTTCAATCATCAAGAGGCACTAATGCTTGTGAAAACACTTTTTCTATCCTGTCCCCTCGTTCTTATCAGCAGCACAGCCACCTATTCAAGACCTGAGCAGTCAGCTGGTGGGTGCCACTGAACCAACAGTGGTACCTGGCTGCCTACCAGAGCAACTGCTTTCTGAAACAGGCAACTCCAGGATTGTCATCACAAATGGAACACAAACAGCTTCCAGGTAAATTAGTCCTCTCCTTTAAGGACCAGTTTCTGGAACCTGCATTAGCAGTGAGTGGCACTCTTCCATAAAGGGCTGATTGCACAGCACTCACTTCACAAGTAATAGCTGTGGGCAGGAGTATCAGCATCTCTGATTTTATTCTTTCACTGCCATGATGAAAGGAGACAATTTGGAGAGATTATGAAAAACATTTACCAAGAGGACACTGAATTGCACACACACTATTTAATTTCAACTACTTTTGACCCTGTAATGTGGGCTACAGAGTCCCACGTTAAGTACTTCTGATACTCTGAAGAAATGCACAATGCCACCCCTGAATTCCTAACATATCTCCAAAGAATAAGACTAACACTCAATCTGAAGCTCTTTTCAGAAAATGGAAAGCCTGCTCTAACTGCAGTGAAGCCATTAGAGGGGTGAAGAACTTGGATTAACGAGCAGGGCATTGACTGGGATGCTAGTGCCACCCTGAAGCAGGATCTGCCATGAATGCTGGGTTAAAAAACCCTTCCACAAACAAGACCAGTTCATTGTACATAAAACACAAACAATGACAGAAAAGGGAACATTTTTTTAATAAACAAAAGCATTCCCCAGGAGGAGAAAAAAAAAAACAACAGAATTTAACTGCAGCAATATTTAATAAGACACAGCCTGTTACAGTCTCCTCTTCATTTAATTTCAAATAAACAAAAACCAGATCTCTCCTATACAACACAATCATTCCCTCAGAAAGAGAAAGGAATTCAGAGGTCACCCTGGAAAGTTTGGTTGTTGGCAAACTAAGGAAGAGACTCTTGTCTATTAGTGATCCTTGGGGAGCATCTGGTCGGTTCCCCTCACACACGAACTGTAGGTCCCTTACTGCACCATGCACCCAGCCCCTCAGCTCCACCACAAACTCTCCAATCCCCTCAACACCCACCACCAGTGACTGCCCAAGAGCTCAGCACCTCAGGAGACGCATCACCCCAGCACCCAGCAGAACAGGTCCCTGCAGCACAGCACTTGTATTTGACCTCTGGCCAAGGCAGCAGCTTCCTAACATTTTCTAGCCCTTCATTCTAACAAGGACAAGGATCTTGAAGCAAATGGGAGGGTAGTGATTTGTCTAAATTAGACAATTATTTGTCTAAAGCTATTAAACTTTAGGGCAAATTGTGCAGAACACCCAGACTGTTACTGTATATCCCCAGTGTATAAGCTATAGAGAGTTCAGCCAAAAGCAGACATGCATTTCCGATGGCACCAAAACCCAGTCATTACAAGCCAAGCCCCTCGCCGCAGTTTCACCTACCTCCATTAACCAGTTAGCCAAACAAATTCTCCTATTTTCCTATATCTAGTAACCAGAATAAATTGCAGTGTAGTATTAAAAACCACAAGGGTTCTTAAAAATACAAGAGCGGAGGGAAGAAACTCTCCATGCACCACAGCAGCTTTTACATCAGAACAATAAGTCTACCCCACATTCTCAATGTGCCACATTGGGAAGTCTAAGCTGTGTGGCAGCAACTCACTGACTGGTCTGAAAAGACTGCAAGGAAACCTGGCAAGAAACTCTATAACAACAAACCAGGCTTGCAATAAAAGCCATCTGCAAAAGTGCCAATTATCCTTCTCCTCAAATGATTATGTTCCATCCAGTTTTGCTGACAAGCAAGTTATGCCACATTTTAATAGGCAATAAAATGTATTATTAAATAATTAGTAGCTAAGAAACAGAAATTAGAGGGCACTTCCTTTCACATACATCCCCCAGTACTTCAAACTATTGATTTAAAGGCAACTTGATCCTCTAAAGAGGACAAAATGGAACCTGATACAGCAGTTTACTAGGAGACAATTACAAGGCTAATGATTGTTCGCAGAGAAATGAAGCGGGAAGACATTCTAGAGAATTCCACCCTGCTGTTTTGTCTGATCTGTGTCTAAATCCCCCAAAGAGCTAAAATTTCTCCAAATCTGTTCCTTGCTCTGAGCCCATTAATTACAGTGTTAAAGGCAAAGTATTGATGTCTTTTCTCTGCTCCCTCCATTCCCCCCCAGGTAATGTCTGGTGCTTGTACAGCCTTTAAGGTATGGTTGCCTAACTGAAAAAAGCCCCACTAAGACCAATTAAGGCCTTTACTAAGAGGCTGAAAAGAAGACAAATGGAGGCAGAAAGCCCGATTACAAGGAACCTTTGTACAGATGTAAAGCAATTAGAATAGTCTCAAGGGCTGGCCAGTGCAGTACCTACTAGTAAAGGATTTTACAGCTTGTCTAAACTTGGAACAATCTGTCTCTCTCTCTTTTTGGCTGAGTGTAAAAGTGAGCCCTGTATTAGTGTCATGTATCGGCTGATAGTTCAGTATCGGTTTCCCTGAGCATGTTAAATCAGTAATGCTGGTCTCAAGATCCCTTGTGGATGACAATGGGGTTACACAGTCAGCTCTAACTTACAAGGAAAGAAGATATGCCTGATGTTAAACCATGATAAAAAACAGAACCAGCTCTTTCAAGCTTCTTTTATTTGCCTAATGCTAATCCCTAGCATGTCTCAAATTTACTGCACTGTGCTGCATAATTTGGCACAGAATGTGTAAGAGGTGAAAATGTTTGTACTGCAGTTTTAATAATAAAAATAAATTTTGCATTGACTCAGTTTAAGGTAGGTTCAAATCTCAAGTCACACTTGTTAAAAGAATAAAAATAGAAGTCCAAAATACACTTCTAAGAAACTAAAATACACTTCTAAGAAACTAAAACTTAGGTACCAATCAAATGGTACCTAAGAAGTTCTCCAGCATCACACATATCCCCAGATACCCCAACACATGTAGACCTCCCTCAACCTACTTTTCTCCTCCTCAGCCCTACATATGATTTCACAAGCCCATGGCCCTCAAATCAAGCATAATCCCACCATAGGTGACTTCCTCCTAACCACCTTCCTACTTAATTTATGGCCTGTCTGCTAGATTGGTACCAATGCAACACTGCCTTGGTCATAATGCTGGCTCAGACCGCATGAGCCACACCTACCTAAAACTGGCCTTGCATTTGGATGGGAATAAGTGCCTGGCTAAGATGTCCTGGATCCTGTGGTGAAGCACAGATACAAAGAAAGTATCAACATAAATGCCTTAAACACTTGGCAAACATTTATGTGAGTGTACCTGCCCTGGATAGCTGTAGCCTTTGGCACTGGTAGGACTTAATGCAGTCCATAAATTTGTAGCCAAGTGTATTTTTTTCATACACTGTTTCTGAGGTGGAAAGAACTTGTCTTGTATTCTGGCTGTCAGAGCAACAACACTTAGTATTTCCATCGGGTGATATCTCCAAGGGAGCCAAGTGAGCAAAGTCACCCCTAGTCGGCAGAAGGAAGAGAAGAGGCTCAATGATCAAGATCTTCTAGGTCAGCTGCTATGCTTTCTGCACAAAATTAGACTTTAAGGTAATTGACCCACATGAAACAGAAATTTGAGGTTACTGGTCTATGTAGAATTCTTTATTATTATATTACCACCTCTCAAGGGTTTTGCTCTTTCAACACTTGTTCAGGCGGATACAGAAAGGACACAGATAAGTTTTAAAGAAAGAGGACACAAGTTGCTGCTAACTTGCTTGCTGTCCAGTTTACAATATCTGATCACAGAATCATAGAATCACAGACTGGTTTGGGTTGGAAGGGACCTTAAAGATCATCTAGTTCCAACCCCCTGCATGGGCAGGGATACCTCCCACCAGCCCAGGTTGCTCCAAGCCCCATCCAACCTGCCCTTCAACACTGCCAGGGATGGGGCAGCCACAGCTTCCCTGGGCAACCTGGGCCAGGGTCTCACCACCCTCACACTGAAGAGTTTCCTCTTAATACCTAACCTAAATCTCCTCTCTTCCAGTTCTGATCCATTACCCCCCATCCTCCCACTACAGAGGAATGAACCTTCTGAGGAAGCCTCTGGTAAAGAAGAGATTTCCTGTGACAGTTTCATCAAAGATAGATCACAACACAGTGTGTTTAAGGCTGCTGTCCTGTCCTTATCTATAAACTGAGTTTAAGACAGCTTCTTTAAAAAAAAAAAAAAAAAAAAAAAAAAAAAAAAAAAAAAAAGGAGAACCTCTGATACAAGATTCAACATTTCTTACATTAGAAAATGTTTTTCCAAAGAGGTAAGGATTCAGCAGTCCCTGCTGTGCTACCAGGCATTGATTTGTGGAACAATCTCAGTCACCAACCTGCTAATATTCTCTTGAAAAGCGAATCCTTGCTAAGGTGCTTAGATGGACCTGTGCTCATCTAAAAATCTGGTTTCTCCTAAAAATGTGGTACAGATTTTTAAAAAAGTGCAGTGATGTAGCACGTTGGTCCTTCACACTTGAAATTCAGGTTTAATGACATCCGGGTCTTAAGTAAAACAAATCCCGACATTTACCATTAATATCCTTCCTATAAAACCCACAAGTCTGAGAGTTTTTGTTGTTGGCAAAATAAAACAGTCAGCAGAGCTGTTGCTGGTTGGGTATAAAAGTCAGTGCTATAAAAGTATCCTCAAACGGTCACCCCTCCCAAGCAGTCATGGTCCTAAAAAATTCAGACACAAAGATTATTTTAAACCATTAAGCCAAAAAACCAGTACATCAGGACACCGTCTTTAGTAATAAGGTCTGCAACATACCTTTGCTCTGTGAATTATTTAAGGGCACTCTACTCACAGGCTGAACTTTGCACCGAATGGCAAAGAGGAGAGGGCTACCACAGCAGTGCAGTGCAAACCAAGCTGAGCCACTTAACATCATTTGAGCAGGTATATGAGGCTACATTTAAATCAGGTTCTCCAGAGGGAAAACTCTCCATTGCCATTACTCCTCAGTGTGCAATCAACTCACTGTGCAGTCACTTATTTTGAATGCATCTTCAGATTTCACAACACGGATGCAGAGATCACACACAAGTTTTTATCAAAATATTAGTACATGTCAGACACCTGCTTCATTGCTCTGTCAAGACTTGAGCATCACTCTCTGGGTGCTCTGTACCCCCCTGCAGTCATGTCAACAGACAGACTGTAGCCAAAGACCTTTCATACCTGTCATCTAGTGATATTAGCAATAACGATTTTTGATTCTGTGTACCTTTCCCTCTTCCCCTCCCACACACACAGGAATACCTTGCCTCAGGTAAAGCTGAGGGCTAAACTGCTTTCACGTCCATCATCTGGTATCTGGATCTTACCCAGTGGAACCCACTCACTGAAGTACCTCATCAGCATGGCTAAGATGCTTTCTTGCAATACTGGAAAAAGGTTTTGAGTGCTTTTGCACGATGCTGCAATTTGACTGAATGAATCAAAATGGCCTGTGTTTCCTTCTCCAAGCCTGTTCTTGAGAGGCATCCACCCATCTATTTATTTCCATGCTGCCCTGCCAAAGCATGGCAAAAAAGCAGATTCCAAATTTTGCTCCATTGATCTATAAATACAGTCGCTTCAGCTAAAGAGTCATCAAGTCACTCTGATGCTTGGTAACTTGATTAAATCTATATTAAGGTAGCAAGTTGTACTGCACAGCCTTTAACACTGAGTCAGGAAATAATTAAGTTTTAAAGCTAGCTGGTGAAAGATAATGCCAAGTCTGGTTTGCTGCTGCAGTGCTGATAAAGGAAGGGGTATACATTGAACATTAATTAGGTACAAGCAAACATCTTTGCTAATAGCTCATGTTCTCATTCCCAAAATGTCAACAGCAGATATCAGTGCCAGATGCTGGTGTAACACCTCCCGTGACTGGGTTTGGGACATGGGAATAGACTTGTGCATTTGGAGAAAATGCCAGGGCTGCCATGGGGGGCTGGCATGATGTTGTAAGAGTAGTAAACTTCCTCAGAAGGGATTTACCAAACAAGCTTCTCATGTGTCACACAGTGAGGCCCCGGGAAGCAAAATGAAAACAGTGAACTGACATGACCTGTGAACCAGAGACAAGATTACTACTGAGAGACTCACATATAAATCACATGCTTTTAAAGTTTCCAAGCATCTTCTACTCAAATTGATTTAAAAATGTTACTCAACCTGCTGCCCCAGTTGCAAAAATTTTGTTTGAAAAAGGCTTGTTGTGTCACAGGAATCATCATAGCACTGGTCAGGTCAGTGAAGTCAGGACAACATGAACAAAGGCAGGATATAGGATTTGACCACATTATTGTGCATCAAACAGTTCCCACCACAGGGCTTCCACCATCCCAAGACTAAAGTAAAATAAATAAATAAGGTGGAAAATCAAAAAAACCCAAACAGAAACAAGAAAATTCTAAATCTCACTGCCACTGAAAGGCCAAGAAGTAGCATCACCCAAACTAACTTCTAGCCAGAGAACAGAATTCAACAGCAGATGCATTTCTAGGTGGGACTACCACAAGTGGCTTCCTAACACTTCATCCAAAATGACAGTGACCCTTAACTGGGGTATCCTGGAGCAGGGTGCCCTTAGCACACCACAGCAGCACCCACTGTGCACCCACCTGCAGGGGAGCCATGAGCTGAGCACCCACTGTGTCTCAGGCAGTGCCTGGGCTTCCCTCCAGGACCTCCCTCCAAACTGTGACCAGCATCAATCCAGCTTCATTGCCCAGATTTCAGATGAACACAGCTCAGGATGGCATAAACGAAAGCTCTGAAAAACTTGTAAATAATGCATCTCTATAATGACATTTGAACTGAAGTTAAATCAAACCAAGTGGGATCCTTTCAAATATCACTTATCCTGTAACTGTAATTTCCAAATTTCTCAAATCCTGGCTTTTCTTTTAATCTCACATGAAAAATGTATTACACTGATACTCTTTACCTCCCATTTCCTCTTTTCCATGTAAAAATATCACTAACTACATTTCAGTTCTCTCCCATTGCTCTCCTGGCATGCCATAAACCCCACGGGTGTTCCATGGCTCAGCCCCTGGGCCATTTGCTGCTTTCAAAGCAGCCACCAGCCCCTCAGCTCAAACCACGTGGACTGTAACCTCCTCTCTGAGCCAGGTTCCACCACTTCCAAGCTGGATGGTTAGAGAAGTCCAGTCCTGGATCAGGGTATCAGAGCAGCAAATTTTACACCACTACGCAGCTTTAACAGGAATGGACTAAAACCAATCTCTTCACTGTAAAACCTGTAAAATCCAGTATGAAGTCATAAATCTTCTTCCCTGGCTCCAGAATATCAGCCTCTAAGCCTTTTGGGGTTTTTTTAGTGCACTATCAATAGATTTTGTGGAGCAGTAAGATGGCCCTAAATGCCCTGTCCTGAAGATCTAGAAAGCCAGATGGCTGCAGGAAGAGAAGTACCTGATAGGAAGGACATCCAGCGAGGAGCTCACTGAGGACTAAGCTCAGCAACAAGGCAGAATTTTCGTTTTCCTGAAAATGATTAGGAATGGCTGTATATTGTGTCCCTAACTTTCTCTTCTCAGCTGAGAAGCACATCAGACAGATACAGCCTGAGGCCACAGAATGAGGGAGAGACATTCACCCGCATCTTTTCTCCCTCTCTCCTTCCCTGCATTAAACTGCTGCTGGGGAAAAAGGCTCAGGGCTATATTCCTCCTCCCAGGGCTCTGGGAAGACATCCCTGTCACAGCCACTCCAGTCACACTGCTCAGCCTTTCACTCCAAAACAAACTACTTCACTCATTAGCAGCTAAATGCAAAGGCAGGCTGCAATATTTTCAGTAAACCCACCTGGCAAAGGCAAACCCCCACAGACAGGATTTGAATAAAGAATTTTTTAAAAGAATTATCTTTAGTTGTTGTATTTACCTTTTGATTTTCTAGACAGAGACTTTCAAGTACTTAAGAAGTAAGGGCTGTTACACTGCAAAGTCTTGTCAGGAAAAGAGCAGATCATGCAGAAAAGACATAAAGGAATCTGGAGTTACCAGAGGCACAGGTCAGCTTACAGTTCAGACAAAACACCTCTGCACTGAGCTCTGCTTAGCCACTCAAGTCACCAACGTGACACTGGTTGAGATTCAATCATCATTGCTGCAATGAGGGCCTGAGCTAAACACACTCCTGCACACCAGGGAGAAGTGACCCAAGAGCAATGCAGCAGCTCCTGGTCAAAACACAACTGGAATCCTTGGCACTTCTCCTCCTGCCCTTCACTGCTTCCCTTGGGTCTCTGGGCATGAAGCTGCCTTTGTGCTCTGTGTCAGAAAAGCTTCAGGGAGACAGGGCTGGGCCTCACTGTGCCATGAGGCAGATTCTTCTACTTCCTTAACCTTCCAAACATTCCCAAACTGTAAAATGAAGCTATTATTACTAGTAAAGACCCATCAGGAAAAACACATTAGGCCAGAAAGGGGCCAACCAAGCTTCCTGCCTTTCCTTCACACCCATATGTCTCAAAAAAGAAACCAAAACCTAAAAGACCCCCAAACAAACAAGAACAACAACAAACCCAAACCAAACCAAAAAACCCCAACAACAAAAAAAGAGTAAGCTCAGCATCTTTAATGAGTTCAATTCTACTGTGAAGGCTGACAACAATCTATGATCAAAATCATTTTCAACAAGACACAACGTTGTTTCACCTTGCTCGAGACTTGTGACAACAAAACAAGTGCAATTCTGCTTCTTGGGGTTTCATAGCAAGAGGAGCTACACAAGAAGCAAATGACGTTATAGTTTCCATCTCCCTTTCTGTGTTGATTTCTTTAAAAATATCCCTACAGGGAAATACAGAGCTTAGAAACACGGGTACTGGAACTCTGTGTTCAAAAACTCACTTCTCATGTGGCTCCAAAATTTGATTGATGATTTTGGCCTTCTTACAGGTACTACCCCCATCTGACTGGACCTTTGCACCATGCAGATATCTAAATATCCCCTTGCACAAGGAGGACTGCACATTTTCATGGCAGTATTTCCTCTATGCTTGCAGGAAAATGCAAGATGAGGTCCCAGACTTCTCACTCCTGCCAGCCCACCTTCATCAGGAAGGCAGGCAGGTTGCTGCTGCTTTAAGGAATTTCTCAGCAGAAACACACAAAATCCTTGGAAACAGCCTGAAAGAGAGGCCAAGGACATTCCTTCCCAAGCATTAGATTTGGTTTCACATGAGATGATTAGACTCATCCATGCTAATTACACTAGAAAGAACTAATTAGAAAAATCTACCATTCAGCTAATGAGGGCTGGGCCTTAACTATCTCAGTGCTTAATTTTTCAGGTTGTAAAATATGACTTTACCCTCCTTCCCCCCTCTCTCTTCGTGCCATCACCACATTAATTCTTGTAATAGAGTTGATCATTAAATATCTGCTAAAGAAATATTTGTTAATACCTGCAAGTGCCACAGTTTTAAAACAGCTGCACACCTACAGGCGTATCAACAGGATGGCCTAAATTCTCTGCCAGTTGAGGGGAGCAAGCCAAAGGACCTACCTGCAGCCTCCAGTTCTGCCCACTGAGTGGAAAGGGGTGATACAGAACTGCCAATACATCTTATGCAGTGCTTCAGTGCAACCTTTTCAATAAATATTCTTTTTCTTCCCCTTGGGAATAATGCAGGATAAGGGATTTCACATGTAATATTATCAATGTGGGAGGAAAGTTTATTAAAAAGCAATGATACCACCTGATAAAGACTAACATCTCTGCCAAGGGTTATAATATTTAGCAGGAAGCTGATGGAACGAGCATAATGAAAAGCTAATAAATCAGAGTCCTTCATTATACAATAAACTCATTAAGTTACTCCTTGAAAACGGCAAGCCAGACATGGCACAATATTGTTAGACTAGTAATGTTAAAAGCTTGCCTAGAAAATAGAAATTCAAAGCCAGCCTTTGCATTTTGCTGTATTTACATACTTAGTGTCCATTTGGAAGTTTAATGAAAGACATTAGGAAATATCTATGTGCTGCCACATCCACTCAGCACAGAAACTGTGCTTCTCAAAAGAGGGTTTTCAGAAAGCCTGGCAGGGGACCAAACCTTCTAACTCTGTAGGATGATGTGTGAAATTAGTGCAAATGGAAATGCTAGAACTTCCTTTTTTTTTTCTTTTCTTTTCTTTTGCAAAAATCCTCAAAAAATCAGATGTGTTTCTATATCGGATTTTTATTTTACTTATCTCCCCATACCCATTTTCCCCCAAAACAACTGAACTAAATCTATTTAAATGTATGACCAGCATGATTCTGATTTTTAGTAGGTTTAAGAAGACCCACCTTGAAATCCTAACTGTGCAACACCACAGAGTGTAATGAGAAATCCAAAACATTGCAAGGCTCTGATCTATTTGAACTTCATGATAGAGGCTACATAGGAACTGAAGATCATTGGTCTCATTCTTACTTCAGCCACACTCATGCAAATCAGAATTAATTTATCAGAATTTAGTAGAATTAGGCTAATTTGTTCCATAGTAGGATCAATGTCTTCTAAGAAAACTTCAAGCCTTGTAATCTTGATCTTTTAAAATATGGCTCAAAAGGCCTATTTACAAATGTGGGTGATAATCTGCTACTCCAGAAAATTAAAAATATTATCATTATAAATACATAAACAGAGAAATAGAGCAAATGTTCCCCTTCATTTAGTGGCTTCATTAAAACATATATACTTCTAATTCTAAACCAGAAAATAGGGGCTTTCAGTTGAAATGGAGACCAAAGCGATGCAGCTGGGTTAGATGGAGAAACCGATGCCAATGAAAGGGATCAGCGTGGAGCTGTCGTTGTTGGCAGCCTGAAATACCCACAGGAGTAAAGACAGTGACCTAGACCCAGTGGAAATGTCTGGAAATGACCTGATTTTCCTTCACAGGAGTGAAAAGCAAGAGGTACTTTTTTGAAATGAAGTCAGAATGATGTAAGAAGTCACAGTACCAGTTACGGTTAAGTGTGCCTGAGCTCAGGTCACAGAGGAGGACATTGGTAGAAGGTTAGTTTAATATGGAAAATCACTTAGAGCCAGGGATTTTTAATGGCTTTTCTGACTGCCTTTGGAACAAGAGCAATAGATCTGTAGATAGACCACTGAAGAGAACCACCCTGACTGTATCTTTGTATACGCAACCAATCCCCTTACATGCTGTATACGTCTAGAGCATCTAGTTAGAAGCATTTGTTACCTCTGCCAATAGTCACCACAACCTTTTCTGTCAGCAAGGAATGAAACAGTTACAAATGTCTACATCTCTCCAACCTGCAAGGATTGCTCTTCTTAACAGCCTATGCTCAAATCTTCTGGAGATCAAGTTTATTCACCACCTCTGCTAACATTATGACATGTCCCATTTGTAAATGACCGTAAGTTGTCATCAGAACTTGCAACAAAACATCCCTAAAGGGATCTGGAGACTTAACTCCTCCGTGCATGGGGAGGTATTGGCTCCTCACAGCTCCAGGGCTCCAAGCCTGCCATGGACTCAGCTGGCACAGTTTGGTCTCGAATCCAGCATGTCTGGTACTGGCAGTTCAGAAGGATTTTCTTCTGCTTTGTACTATTTATCTGGGGAAGACTGAGTGGTAGGTACTGGAATCACCTTTTAAAGTTCACTACAGCTACAGATCATAGGAAGCAATGTACAGTAAAAGAGAATCTTCCTTTTGTGAGGAAGTTATCAGTCCACCCACCCAGCCCTCACAGAGCACCATCACACTTGGATGAGGAAGAAGAGATCATCTCAGCACCAGGTATTCCTAGGGCACAGACACTGCATCAATATTACATAGAGGAGATGTCTTTCTGAGGACACTCAATATACAAAACAGAAACAAGCATTCGACAGATCTACCTGGAAATTGCCATTCTAAGAATAACAACCTTCCCTCCCTAAAAAAAAGGAGATAATAAAGGTTAGGAGAAGAGGAGAAACTGTGGAAACAGCTGTCAGGAGTACATGCTGAACCTAATCTTCAGAACAATTTTATGTCTTTAATGTAAAGATGTGGAGCATTAAGACCTTACTAGCTCACAGGATTTAATACTGGGTTTTAAGACCTGTAATAATAATAATAATAAAAAGCTTACATATTCCACCAAACAGCCAACCTTTATTATCTGTTATGTCAGCTGTGCCTAAAAAGAATCAAGCGAAACAGTGTGTACCCTTTAATAGTTAATCCTCTAACATGTAATTAGGCATTCACATGACAATCAGAACAGGACTATATTTCATGTTTGCCTTCCCTTTCAAAGCCTCTACTAGAGGGGCACTTACTCTGTCAAATCTGCTATAGTAATCAAAACATTGAAATTACTTCTTTCCACACTAAATATACTGGAACTGGTTGTTTGATTAAATGTAGAGCAGAGAGTGCAATTTGCTAAATTACAAGTATTCTGAACATGTAAATATAGTTTAATTACTGCAATTAAAGAAGATTACTGGAGATTGGCAGATGGGAATGTAATGCTGTTTTAATTAGAGTTTTTAATGCACTGTAACATAAGCATAATATTAACCCTTTATCCTGGAAAGGGCTGGCTAGTCTCTGAAAAAATATTCTTTGAAAAATGCACTAGAGCTAGTGTTTCATAACAAGACTTCAAGTCAATTCACTGTAAAGCACCAGGATGATTTGGGAGAGTTTCAGATGTTATTTGTAGTACATGCTCTGCAGAATAGATACATTCTGGAGTGCAGGCAGGAAAAACCACAAGAGGTGGGCACGTTGTTAGTGCCCTAGATTAAAGGACATATGAAAATACAGCGTTTGAGTAGATGGATTGTATTTCATAAAGAGTGCAATCATAGCCACATCACTAGAGATGTAAGATTCTTTCCTGAAAGTTAAAGTACCTCACTCCCAAAGATTTACAAAACATGAAAAGAGAAAATGTTTCAAAATGCATTAGTTCAATTTTGAAAAACTGCTGCTCAGAGACACAGAACAATATTGCCCGGGGCCTGGGTTATTACTACTCAGACTCCAGAACAGTATTTGTTTCGTAAGGTAATATTCCAGAATGTACTAAGCAATTTTTGTCATCCTGAAAGCTATTACTTGCAACATTTTACCCATTTAAGTCAATAGCCCATTAGAAATTCTAATTGAAAGTTCAATACTCTGCTTGGAATCTTACAATAGAGGTTGCCTTTGGAAAACCATTTAAAGTCTTAATCTCTTTATCATTTGGTATTTTGAAGCCTAGCTTTGTTCTTGTTAGGCAGATCAATGGCATTAATTTACAAAATGGGGGAAAATGTCACCCTTCATCCTTTAAATCTCAGCGCGGCGAAGAGCAGCGTAAGCGAATCCGACCGTTGCTCTCCCATATTAGCAGAAAACGGTGCCATGGGAGGTTTGACCTACAAATTTTAATTACTGCATGAAAAATTCAGTTCCTGGAGATGAATAGAGACTTGAGGAAAAGCAGAAGTCCACCTTCTGAGTGACTGCAGAGCTTAACTCTTCAAAGGCTGCACTGGTGAATGCAGCAGCATGTGCTGCCTTCAATAAGTAATGTGTGCAAGGTGGAAGATCAAACTGGACAAGCACCAGAAGAAAGGAAAAGGATTTTACCTGCAGAGTAGCTTTAGGGTGCCCCAAACAGATGGACACTGATATCATAGTCTAGGAAAGCAAATGTGATGAGAATTTATTTTGAAATGCTCCTGGCTTTAAGGTAACTTTACAGCCAATGAGTTCACTGGTGCCAAACTCTCGGTTTTACAGAAACCAAGGAAAGCTTCACCATTTGATCAGCAAAGGGAGGATCTCACCTGGGGTCTTTTCCTCCAACACCACGTATGCAGCAAAGTCAAGTGTTTTGAACCAGTGCTTTCACTTCAAATCAGTGCAAGGAGGAGTAAAATCCTAAAACTGATCAAAGGAGAACTGCCAAAGAGTGGCTCAATGTTAGCAAGAACTAGAGGTTTCCACAGGCAATTTAAAAAAAAAAATATTAAAAAGCCTAGGTTATACAGACTGAAATATTCTAGAGTCTACTTCTTGAAATGCAGGGAGAGTAAAACAACTGTGGTGCTCTGTAGGTGACACAGGTTCAAGATTGCAGTTGGAATTTTTCCGTTCCAGAGACTGTGATTATTTGGGGTGGGGTGATATGGAGTCAATAATGAATTCTCCTGATACCTGAGTAGGAAATGAAGGATTTGGATCTCTGTTTCAGTGATGGCTACCTCTTCATGGTCATAGAGGCAGGAGGAGCCCAAGAAAAAGTCATGAGACCAGAAGAACTCCCACAGCTGCAGCTGACTGGGGGTGTCAGCAAACTCATGTAAACCATTTGTGTGTGTATGACAGACAGAAATGGATCATTCCAACTGTGTTACTAGTTTTTTACATACTCCCAGCCACAATCAGTTTCAGCACAATTTGGTATCTCAACATCAAGCACTTCTTTGTGACAAGCTTTAGCAGCTCCTACTTTGATCCCCCACCTTAAGAACTAGAGGGCAACTGGAATCAAGTACGTTGTGGAGATATTTCTGTTCTATTTTCTGTGGATCATGCTGCATTTACATGCTAATGTCAGATGTCTCATTTATTAGCACAGCTGTCAGTGTATCTCTGTGGGCTGTGACTGAGGCCTGGTTGTGTTAGGTGCTCTGCAAACCAGACGAAGAGCCCTTCCCTGCTTTTAGCAGCAAAGCACAGGGAAAAGGATAAAAGGAAAAAGGAAAAACAAAGGGAAAGTCCTTCCAACAGAAAACTGTCAATAGCAAAGCAATGGCCAAGAGAGGAGGGGAAAGAAGATCTGTCACCTCAGAAAGTATTTCTTGTATTAGTTGGGAACTTCAGATCCCTATTACACCTGCACTGGCTCAGCCTGCAGTGTCCCTCCCACTTGGAATAGCAGCTTCCTCACCTGCCATGCAATGCATGACCATTCCAAACATGACAGCAATGCTCACTTGGTCACTGTGCTGGAACATCTCGGGTGGAGTTTCTTTACAGGTTCCAACTTGGTGTAGCCTTTCCTGAAACTAGAAAGCTCTTTACCAGAGCCCACTCTCACACCTTGGAGACTGGCTGTAACTATTAAAAGGTACCACATATAAGAAAACATGCAGGATTAAACTCTCAGTTTCTATTTGTAATCTGAGTTCTGAGACTGAAGGACGTGAACCACCAGCTTAATGGCAATATTAACTAATACCCAACCATAAGCATTATGCTTGTTGGTAGAAAACAGTCCTGCTCTTAGCTTCACTGCTAGATACTGACAGCAACTGAAATAAATGTGTTATGATAGTTTACCTTCTCCTACATTTAGAAAATTAAGATTTCTTTCCATTATCAAAGTCAAGGATTTCTAATGTCAAAATACACTTCCCTTTTTTCAGACTCTCTTAGGTAACAGATTTTAATTTTTTTAGGCATCTTTTAAACTCCTTCTAGTGAGGAAGGACAATGTTTCTAGATTGTGCAAGTTTCACGCAACAAATAATATTCCCATGTTTTGGGATTGTTCTTTAGAAATCACCAAGATCTTTTTTTGGCAGTGAAAGAGACCATAAAAAAAGCTTGGCATACCTTGGGACTCTGCCCCCAAATGGAAAGCCTTAAACAGGCTTTACTCCAAGCTTCAAGAATTCTCACTAGTGGCTGAGAGCCTCAAGCTTTAGTGCCCGGGGTGCTTCACAATGTTCTGATTTCCCATTGCTGCTAAGCAAGGAAAAACAAGTATCTCATGCTGAGTGTCCCTGAAGAGGCAGAGCTGAAGTCACTGATCCCTATCAACAAGGCTGGTGGTCTTTGCACAACTGTTTCTTAAACTAAGTTATGTGCTCTACTTCCTTAAATTGGAGAAATTACCCAGTATAGACAAGACCCTGGAGTTGTACCAAAATCTATCTGCGTGGGAAGGGTTAAAACAACCTGAGTAGCTCAACCCCTGCAGCTATCATATAAGCCAGGCTTTTAGACAAATTGAGCAAAATAGTCCTTTCAGCTCAGCAGGCACATGACTAGCCACACAAAGGAGTCCTTCTAGAAATCCCATGAATACCCCCATTATCCTAAGGATTGAGCACAGAGCCACGCATTTCACGCCCACTGCCACCTGTGATTAGCTTTTTTACAGTTATTATGGAGTACTTTGATGGCGATGATTGTTTAAAGGCCTCAACAAGAGTGCTAATGTGACTTGAGGACCTGACTCCTTTTCAGTCCCTGGTTGCTCCAGCTATCACACTAATTTACTGTAGGCAAAGGGGACAATAAAAAAAAACAACACAACAACCTGCTCAAAGGAATCACTTAGCATAACATTGATTTATTCTCTTAAAGAAACAAATGTCGGGATCCCACGTTAAAAGTAAATTAGATATATGATCAAACAAAGCTAAAAGTCATTTGAGCTTTGGACTCTCGTGTAGCACTTTACGTTTTTGACAGCATCAGTCAAAGGAAAACAAAGGAAGAAGCAAAAAGCAAAGAGCAGCTATGGCCAGTTGGTTTGCACGGAATTTACCTTTGCTCAGTGTCTTACAGTGCAAATGTGAAGCAAGATCTTGGCTTCAGAGAAAATGTATTTTAGTGTTTGCAAAAAAAGTGCTTCCAGAAGGACTCGCATTGTACCACTCAGCACAATACAAAGTGATACCGAGGGAGCACTAAAGGGGACTGGAGATCATGCAGGAAAACAAGGGCTCCAGTGGTGATGAACAAGAGGGATGAGGACTTTTTTGCTTTCTACAGAGACATTGTGCTGATCTGAGTCTCGCAGTTCAAAACATCATATAGGGGAACATACCACAGCAGCAACTGCACAGCAGTCCATAACCTCTCCGTTTCCCTCCTGTTTCTTACACCAGCTCAGCTGAAGTGTTCAGCTGTAGCTGTCAGTTTCCAGTAAGGCCAGTTCCTCTCCAGTTTCACACTTGCAAATACACATTTTTACTGAGACCCGTGTTCTTTCTGTTTTCAAGGCTATTTCCAAGCTAAAGGCCTAATAAATACTCCAGGAGCAAACACAGTTGGCCTTCAGCATTTTTTTACAGACACTGAAAATAGATTTATTGTTCTAGCCTTGCCATTTTGTGTGGTCAATATGTCCCAGAGTTAGATTCACATATGATACCACCTACTGCCCAAAATGAGACCTCTGTCTGGGAAGCAGGTGAACATGGTCTAGAGAAGAACAGGTGACAGTGCCCAAGCTGACTGAGCTCTGCCTTCACAAACACTGTTCCCCCAACATCAAAGCCAGCCATCAACATCCTCTTTCAGGTTGTCATTGGTACCAGCATAACATAAAGTAATTCATCAAATCACCCAGATTTAAAAACAAAAATGTACTGCTGCAACTCTGTAAACAGAACATGTTCAATTACACGAGGAACTATTTTTCTTCAGGAGGCATTACTGTTGTACCCGAGCAGTAATCACAGCTTCCTGATATAATATCCACTGGAATTACACAAGTGTTTTAACTATTTTCTAGACAGAAAACAAGATTTGTGAATAACAGAGAACAGCAGATGAATGAGTTTTGGCTTCTGGAATAGGGGAAAATATATGAAAATATTATACAGCTTTTCTGAGAGGACTTGATGTGTGGTCATAGGGTGCTGGTTAGTACACAGCTGCTGTGTCCCTCTGTAACTGAAGTTCTGGACTCTCTGCTTTCACTCACATTCACCTATAAAAATCAACACAAACCAATTTGCTCTCAATTGATGAAAACTGGTTTATTGCCCTTTGTTTTCCTGGTTCCTGCAACCTCCTTAGGGCTGTAGTTCAACAAGATGTTTTTGGCTCTAGGTTTATGAAATGACTGCCTTCCTGTGTCACTCAGCCCACTGCCAGGCTCATCTAAAAGGGTGCCCGTGTATGTTCAGTTTTCCCCTAAGTTATGGCACCACTAAGATCCTTTACATAAAGGCTTGTTTGCACAACAGCTGCAATATGCAGTGAGAGCTTATTTTCCATCAAAACTGGCTGAAACATGTCAATACACTTCAAAGCTATCGAGGAAACTAGAGCATGATCATTTTGGCTTTGCTTCCATAGGATTACTAAATACAATCCCCTTTCTTTCAGCCCTCAGGTTGCGTCTCATGTCACTGGAGGCTACCCTGAAGATGAGGTGGCTGAGCAGCCACAACCCTGTGTGGATGCATGACCACAGATCACACCACTCAACAGCCATGGGAAGAGGGGCTAAGCATCCTCCATCTTCCCAGTACCCCTGTGCTTGGCCAGCACCATTCTAGCTTGGTTTCCTTAATGAAAATGGCTTTAATTGTGGTGGAACACATGAATTCCTAGCAATGTAATAACACTGGTACTTGCAAAAAGGCTGAGTCGCATTTATCATTATTGAAAGACATGGACAGGCAGGCAGCACATCCATTATCAGGCCACACATTATGGTCTCTGGAGTTTCTGTGGTAGTAGTCTAATCCAATTTGTCTTCCTAAAATTCTAGTCTCCTGTAACATATAACCCTCTTCTCCTCCTTTCAGGGATCGTGCTGCTTGGCACAGCCATCAGTCTCTTCCACCACTAGCCAATCTAGGCCACAATTGAATGGGAATATCTGTATTTGTTGATAAAAGACAACAAAGACTCTGTTTCTGCAGGTTAAATCCCAGTTCCATTATAATTCAGTGGAGTTTTGCCACTGACTTCAAAGGGCCAGAAGGCTCCCCTGGGCCATGTCCTGGGAGAGCAACGTGATCCTAGTGGTGTCCAGGGGGCTGAAAAGAATGGCTCCTTTTGGAGCAAAACTTCAAGTTTAAAGCAGATCTTTCATTAGAGGCCACAAGGTCTGGTCTTCCCTAAAAATATACTAAATCACTGTATCACTGGAGAATTTTAAAAGAGCTGTTATTTTATGCCCTAGTCATTTCAAAGCAGATTGGGTTAGTCTGGCAAAAGCAATTTCTAAAGGAGCAGCATAAAATATTTAAAGATTTATAGAACAAGTGGCCCACTTAGGGGCTCATCTAAGTTTTACTAAACATCTCTGGTTATGCCTTGCTATGTCAGCAAAAGAAGGCTGAGATTTAAATAAATAAAACATACTAGGATGTAATACCAGGCAGGGGAAAAAAAAATACAATACATCAAAGTTAGTAGTGAAAGGAATATTGAGCTCCAAGTGATCCCTGTACCAATGGCTATGTTTGTCTATCCAGCTGAAGAGAAGACAGCTTTAGTCTCGAGGCTGCATGTTGTTTAACTAAGCTGAAACTGTTTTCAGTGACGTGAAGTGCATCTACTAAAGATAATGATCCCATTTTGGATTGGCTCTTCATTTTCTTTTAACAAAGGGGGACAGGTGGATATCCTGAGCAGAAATGTAAATGGGTTTGGTTTTCTCATTAACTCCAGCAAATCGTGGTAGTGTCTAATTGCATGAAATATAAATTTGTGATACTCTTTGCTACTGTTTCTTTTTCCTCCCTTCCCCTCTCATCAGTGTGCCACGGCCTGTTTAGGAAGGGATTTACTCCAGTAACACTGAAAACGCCTCTAGAGTCAAATAAGCCACCCACACCAAAGCCCAGTGGGCCAAATCTTCACCTCCAAGAAATGACCCTGAATTATATCACAGATTTACCTGCACTGAGAATTCACTCCGATTCCTCTCAGTTCACAAAGACATGTTAACTAACTGCTTAATTAGATACTTAAAACTTGAAAGGGCAGGCTCAAATCCTTTCCTAAATTAGGAATGACTCCATCCCACTGAACTGCATTGAACCTCCTTCTCCTGTCCCAAAAGGGAACATGAGTGTTTCAGAAGGGCTGAGGGTGATGGCTAGCTTTTTGGTTTACCACTGTTCACACAGTATGTATGTAAGCATGAAAGGAAATTTGTTTCTAAATTTCAAGTTTTCACAGCAAAGAGAAACAACAGCAGTCTTAACCTGCTACTTCTGCATTGTCACCAGCACAGTACATTATGCTGGTGACATCAGTTCTACCTGCAGCTGACATGACATCTCAGAAAGTTTCCAAAATCTTGTTTTTTCAAGGTTATTTTGAGAAGCAGAAATACAGCAGAACACCACTAACTACAGCCTGGAAAATGATGATATGCAGTGAGCATGAAACGTATCAGCTGTCACGAGTCCTCATTTCCATGTAGTATGCAGAGCACAAACCTGCAAGGGTCAGCATTTTCTTCTTGAGTGAGCAAAGGTCTTACACTTGCACTTCACTTCACTCATGTGTGCCACCAATTATTGCGAGGTACAATAGATGAGTTTAAAGTGAGACCTACTTTTCTCTGCCTTGAGTAACTTGATAGATCAGTGATTTAATAAAGTCCACTGTACAGCTTTTCTTTCTAAGTGCCAGAGGCTCCACTCGTACTGGTTTGAGGTTATTTGTTCCTATTCAGCTCTCAAGTACTCCAATGTAAAAATGAGAAATTTGCTGCAGTCAGTGACTCATTAGGTCAGGTGACTGGAAGCTGAATTTGGGCCCTTTTAATCCCTGGAGAGACGCTGTGGGATAAAGCTTAGGAACCCCAGCAGAAATGAAGGGGTATTATGGCAGTCCTAATTAATGGGTAGCACAAGTGCACTGGGAACCCAGGGCCATATGGAGGCAGATGGACCATGCAACACATCTACCTGCAATACATCATTAGTAACCTTCCTAAACTGCTGGGAGCCCCTGAATATACTGCCCGTGCCTGGACTTTAATTATCCTACTTGAGAGTCTGCTGCACTAGTTTTGGCTCCCTCACCCCTCCTCGGTGCCTGATGACTTTCTGACCCTTTCACAGAATGCACAACACATGGCTTTGGCTGTTGACTCTCTGTGAAGCACCACAAGGACAGCCTCCATGCTAGGGGACAAATTGTTGGCAGCGTTCACAGGGGAGGAAATCCCCTCCTGGCTCTTGTCAGACTTGCTGTTTTAGCTTTGCCAATAGGGCATTTACAAGAAGATGAGAGACTCTTCTAATGTCACTTCGTATTTTCAGGTTAATTTGTTCCTTGCTCTTTACTTGTTTTTGGTTAAGGACATGCTGCAGGTACAGAGAGAAAAATGTCACAGAATTGCCACCTAGCTTCTCTGTTTTGATCTGGCTGGCAAATGCCAGATCCTTTGAACAGCAGGTTGCTAAATAATAAACAGATTGTGTCTTTAAAAACACCTGGCACTTAATGAAAATGGTCATTTTGTATCTGGTTAGTCCCTGGCACAGGTGCCAAGCTCAAAGGCCAAAGGGTCCCCTTTCCTTCCTCCACCCACCCAAGAACAACAAAAGGTAGGAGAAGACACAATACCAATTAAGTGTAGTAAAAGGTTATAATTCAGGCTACAAGTACAACAAGGAACATGAAGAACAACAACAACCCCCCCTTTCCCAGTGTAAAAACTTCAGGAAAGGGAAGGAAAAAAATATATAACAAGAATGAAAGAAATGCCCAGTGGCAACCATTTTCAGTGTGACCCAGTGAGCTTTCAACTTCAAACCAGTCAGATCAAGAGCTTCCCAGAGGCATCACCAAGGGATCTGTCATTCACACATCACGTCTCGTTCCCTCTGCCTTGTCTCACGCAGACACGCTGCCAGATACAGAAATATCACGGCCTTCTTGCATGATAAGGAAAACAAAACAAAACAAAACCCAGACCAACAGCAATCCTGAAAACCAAGTGCACTGACAGGCCCTAACCCCATTGCCCACAAAAGGGCAACGTCACAAAACGGATCAGAAGAAGGATGCAAACAGAATGGTAATTGGGTAACCATCTGCTGTTAAATCCTAGCTGGAGCCTTCCAGTGAGCACTTCCCACTCATGGAGATGATGAGAGCTGGGATTTACTGGAAGGAAATGAAGCTGCCCTGGGCACTTTGCAAACTGAGGGAAACCATCTTCTTTCAAGCTCAGCGTTTGGCTTCTGAGCAATTTCCAGTGTGCTACCAAGCTGGCTGTTGGTGTTTGAAGTCAGACACAAAACTATCAGTTGCACCTCTGCTCTCATACAGCTCTTAGCCTATATGGTTGTACATGAGGAACCACTGATGTTATTCAGAATGTGTCTTCCAGCCTGACAGTTTGAGAAGAAAGCTCCGAAGTCAAAGATTAATATTTTTGGGGAAGCACAGAAGGGCAAGAAGCAGCTGGGAAGGAAGAGAAAGATACTTGTCACTACAGTTAGAATATGCAATATCTGACTGAAGACACTTTTACAAAATGGTTTCAGTAACACAGAGCAAGCAATTATTCAATGAGAGTTCCAATAACTTAGCAATAGCAGCCACAGTGTAACTATGCTTATTTTTGTCCAGTCCGTTTTCACCATATGAAAGTTAAAAGTATTCATGGAGTCTGGAGATACCCATTAGGAAAATTAGTGTATAAGTTTGGCATTTATGGCCTGAAATAGAGACAGGCAGCACTGATAAATCCTTGGCAGCTTTCTTGTGCAAGATAGATGAAGAACTCTGTAATTTCAAACCAGTGCTGGGAAACTACACACACACCCCCCACTTCTTCCATGAATCTGTTAAACTAAGGAGTGAAAAATGGGCAGACAGCCTTACGTTTTCAACAGTTTATACAGCCTCTTGCACACAAAGTAGGCTCAATAACAAGTAACACCCACTCTCTAACAGAAAGCGAGACATTTTTCATTGAACTATTTGTTACCAGCCTTTCCACTTGCTATTTTCAAACACTCGCTGATCTGCCATTAGACAAGTTTCATTTGAAAATTAACAAGTACTTGGAAAGCATTTACAAAAGAGTCAGTACTGCAAACCTGCACTTACAGCACGACTTAAGATGAGTTACTCATGGAGAGAGGTATAAGTCATCTCACATTTCTAGACAAAAAAATATTCTAGTCACCACCATCATCTAAACATTATTACTAGGAAAGAATGATCTATCTGACTATCAGCACCAGATAAATGCTGCAAATGAAACCATGTGATGATTTGAAAATACATTTGCATCAATGATGTTCCTAAAAAACTAAAGTTTTTCACGGCAGTGTTAGCAGGAAGAAGATCCCCAGGTGGCTATAGAAGTGCATTCTTTTACATGTATTCAGCAATATCTTTCAAAATGGTGGTCAACATCTGTGAAGTGTATCTAGGAGTCATCTGCTTAGATACTATAAAGGATATTATGTGGCAGGACATGAATAAGAAATATTCAGAAGAATGCATATTGTGAATAGTTTGTGAACAACACAATTTTGGGGTTGTTCAGCCTAGAGAAGAGAAGGCTCCAGGGAGACCTTAGAGCACCTTCCAGTGCCTGAAGGGGCTCCAGGAAAGCTGGGGAGGGGCTTGGGACAAGGGCTTGTAATAAGAGGACAAGAGGTAATGGATTAAAACCTGAAGAGGGGAGGATTTAGGTTAGACGTTAGGAGGAAATTCTTCACTATGAGACACCGGAACAGGATGCCCAGGGAAGCTGTAGCTGCCCCATCCCTGGCAGTGTTGAAGGGCAGGTTGGATGGGGCTTGGAGCAGCCTGGGCTGGTGGGAGGTGTCCCTGCCCATGCAGGGGGGTTGGATCTAGGTGATCTTTAAGGTCCCATCCAACCCAAACTAGTCCATGATTCTATGAAATAACAGAAAATCTTAAATGACAAAGGAATAAGCTAAGGCATTTGTTATCATGTCATCCACAAACAGATGACAGAGCATACCTGTAGCTTAATTATTTCAAACAAAGAGTTTGTTGCCACACAAGAAAAATGTGTTCCAGCTTTGACTCAACTGGCTTTAATTACCACTTTCTCATGACCGAGACTACATGGGACTTCATCCTACAGTAAGCATGGGATGGTACCACCCTGGATGGGGAGACTGTGCAGAGCATGGCTTCAAAGAAGTCCATGTAAGTCTGGAGGTGGACTCCAACAGGCTCCAGAGCAGGCTGCAAATGGAGAAGCCAGCTCTGAATGTCTTCCACCAGTTGGCAAACAAACGAGACATCATGTTTGTGCAGTTCAAGTGTCGTTGCCAAATTCTAATAGAATGAGAGTTTCTGTAATCCTGAAAAGGGGCTGTGTGATCCCTAGAAACAAGATTCTCTTGTCTGGCCTTCCATTCATTTTGTAAAACATGTTAAGTTTAATTTCAGTGCTCAGACCTGCAGCTGGCCAAGGAGCAAAATCACATTCATGTGTTAAAAAAAGTACTGGAAATGGATGCAAGCTGCTAAATTTTGATACTGATCTGCAGCCAACCTCCAGAGACTGGCTGGGTCAGGACTTTCGGGCTTTTTCCACTAAACAAGCAAAATATTACTCTACTTTTTATAATCATAAAAGCAGATTTTCTTGTCACTTCTTTTTCTCAATGTACGTAATCTTTGAGATGCAATGTCAAACATGTTTGCATTCCAGTGAAAAACACCAGGGCACTGCTCACCTCTCCATAGTTCTTTTGACTGGACTTTGCAATGCCAGCCCTTACCTCCAAAGCTGCACCATCTGCAAAATTATGTTTTCAGGGCAGTAATTTCAGAGATGAAGACATACCTGGTGTCATTCAAAGCACCTGACCACAGAATATGTGAATGATTACAAACATTTTCTTTCCATGGCTACTGACTCCCACGTCCATCCATCCAACCCCCAATTCCCTGGCAATATCAATCACCCACCTATTTCTTGGGCCAAATTCTGATCATGAGAACAGAAACAGGCACAGGAATGTATCACCTTGCCAGTCAAGACATGGTTGGGGTAACACAGTCCAAAGTCATTGTAACCACCACAATTTTACCACTGAACTCTTCAACACCAAACTGTTCAGTAGTGCTAACCACAACTAACTACCACTCCACAGCCAATGACTGAGGAACAAACACCCTCCTAATTGCCATTGCTCTCTGAGGTCACCCTGGATTCTCAGGCTCTTCAGAATTTGATCCAGGCCCACTCCAGCCTTGGTGATTCTTTCCAGAGAGCTGAACAAACCCTGCGTCAAGTCCTCCTGAATTCAATTCCTCATATATTCGCCTAATCAAATGAAATTAATCTTGGCTTTATCACAGCTGCCAGGTAACACTTCTCATGAGAGTTTTTTCAGTTTGGCACATATGCCTTGCATATTGCATATACTGCAAGAGTCAGTCAGAATTAACATACAATTGCTTGTTTATTAAGTATAAAAGAGGCAGATAAAGGTGTATGTCTCCAGCATGGCAGATAGGAGGATCACTTCTGCAATTCCCATTCAACTTTATGAGAAACATGGGGCATGAAGCCAAATTAATTCTCCTATACCAAGCTAAAAATGAAACCCTAAATGTTATTATGCCTGCCATGTTTGATTTCTATATTTATACTTTAGACATACAGTTACTGACAAAACTAAAAGCACTGATAATATCTACCCCAGAAAGCAAGTATTCCAATGTAAAGACTGTGGTATTTCACAGTACTGGATGTAAACTCTACAATATGGAGAAACATAACATCTTTTCTAAAGCCAAATACCCAAGGTCTACAAGCCTTTGTAGTTGCTTGAAATTTTGCTGGTGAATGTTACATAGCTGGCCAGTTATTCAAGCAACAGGCACAAGGGAGAGAAGCTTCTGGAATGAAAAATACTGTAGGCAGAAAAAATGCAAATAGGGAAAGGAAAAGGCTGCAGCAAAAGCAGAGGCTGAAGTGAGTAGGTAGCTCATACAACTGGGCCTCAGAGGGGACGTACTTCTATGAATCTGCCTCAGAGCCCTGGGTAACCAGAGGGACTTTCACACAACAAAATGCACTTAGTGGAAAATACTTTTTCCCAGCACAAGATCTCCAAGCTGCTGCTGCCAGCAATGAATGGTCCATGCAGACCAGCACCAGGATCTTAACCTCAAAAAAGGCAGCTTTTAATTCTCTACTTGTTTGGCTAAGTAAGCAGTCCAGATGAGTAGTCTCGTCCGCAGCCTGGACACACTCCTGCCTGTTTCTCAGCTTGCACTCCAGTGTACTCTTATCCTTACATCTAGATTCCATTTTACATGTCCTATACACCTTGTCCCCTCTTCTCATGTGTTTTCTGAATGTTAAGGGTGTTACAGTATGTTTGATCATTATTGTGATTAAAAGAGCTGGTTAAAATGCCATTTTTCCCATTACACTCAGAGCACAGACAAAGCTTCATTCTGCTTGCCATATTATTTAAGTAGAATTTTCAAGTTCTCATAAAGGCTATAAACATAATAAAAGTTTTAGGTAACAGAAATTCAATCCTCTGAGATATTCAATGCCTTATCTAGTCACATTTGTAAATGTTGTATTGGGTGCTGTTTACTTATTTTAGTATGGTGGATGCCTATGAGCTTTCTACACTGAAGACTACTCAGGTGGCATGGCCTTCCTGTAACAGCTTCCTCAGCTCACTTGCAACCCTCCCGAAAAAACAGCAACAGGGTTTACATTGTGGTTAATCAGTTTTCAAAAGCAACCACAATAACAAATATGTGAGACAAGGAAGCTTCATTCCTATCCTGGAATCTGTCTAAAATTCGATTACACTGGAGCTTTTCTAGACCTCTTAAGATGCCTTTGTTTGGTCTCTTGGCTGGTTTCCAGCCATTCCATCTTTAATTACTGGACACTGCTACACAGCTTGCAAACAGAGATACTTCTTTCTGTCTTACTTCCTCTGCTGTATCAAGCATTCATTTTACTTACACTTTCTAGCAAGAGTTTGGGGCTGAATTAGAAGAAGATAAAATTCTTTCTCAAGCTAAAAATATTGAATAGGCTAGGTTAAAAACCCCTAACATTTTAATCTATTAAAATCTGAATCTAACCTGAGATCATATGCATACCTATAACAAATGTGGCATGCAGGACTAAAATAACAGCTAAAAATTAATGCCATAGTGACAAGGTCAGGAAACTCACAGCAAAGCTTACCTTACAGTCAGAGTACCCAGCAACTGCCAGGGGTGGGTGTTCTCTGACTTCCCTCCACTTGTAAATAATGTATTCTTGGAGCAGAATGTTCCAAACAGAAATACACAATTTTGATTGACACTGGTGAGACAGTAACTTTTTGGAGAAATACAATTTCTGAAGTCTGTGGCTGGGTGTCTCTAGGAGCCCAAAGTATGGCCAACTGCCTCGTCCTTACAACAACTAGAATTCTCTCCTCACAGCTGCTCTCTAACTTCATTCACCTGTCCATACTTCAGAAAAGCAAAACCTTTACTACAGCACACCAGGAATATAGTAGCCGAATTTTGTCAGAAGTAAATTCAACATGATTGTGAAAAATAGTTTCTTTCTGTATTAAATTTTTTATCAGCTATTAAAACAAACAGCTAGCACATGAGAAGACCCTTGTATTTGGGCATCATACATCCCAGTGACACGAAACATTTATCTACCTCAGGTTTCAGTTGAAGCCTTCATCAACACAAGTGCTATCTGAAAAACTGGACCAGATTTTGTACACCTTGAAGTTCACAGATGGCTGGAGGCAGGGATTTAATTCAGGTTCATGTGAAACATGGAGCTGAGAGCCTGAAAAAACTAAGAAAAGAGTCCTTTTAAGCAGGAGTTAAGTCAATCTTTTTAAACTTCACTGGAGATTTATTTCACTAGAAGAAGCTTATTTGTGCAGTGACCAGATCTGTGCAAAATCTTTGTTACAAATGAGAAAACATGGGACAACCTGAAAATAGGGTGAACACATGCTAAGGAACAAGTAGATTGACTTGATTAGTATTTTCAGGTAGAAAACACCCAGGGGCTGATAATATTGCAAAGCTTTGACCTCAGCTATCAAAGCATGTTTGCTGACTTTGGCCAAGCTCCTCTTCTCAAACTGAAGCCCAACAGAGGTTGAATGTATACAAAGCAGAAGTGGGAAAAAATAATATTTGTACAGAGCTTGGCAAACTGACCCATACTCAGCTCTAATGAGAACATAATGGTTTACCCAGCTGCAGAAGAACACAAGAAGTGTAAGAGAAATGCCTCTGCCTTCTTAATTTTAAAGATGTTTGCACTTCAGCACACATGGGAGGTTATTTTTTTCTTCTGAATCTGTGCATGTATACTTAAAAAAAAAGTGCATCCCTTGCATTTTAAACCACATAAAACACACTTCAGAATGGAAGGGTTGCTTTCACTGAGACAAGTGAAAAAAAAAAAAAGAAGGAAAAAAAAAAAAGGAAAAGAAAACCAACCTGCAAGACTTGACTTTATAAATCTTTGGCTTATCCTGCAGTCTGTGGAGTATCTTCTATCTAAACTACCATAACCCACTAGGGGATTAGAATGGATAGGCTCTTGCTCGCTTGCTCCTCTGAGTCCCAGCCCCAGCAAACAGAGCCCAGTGTGGGCAGACAGGAAACCACCAAAGCCAGAGCAGTGATTATGTGCATGCTCTGTGCGACACATTGAGCAGTGAGCCGAAATGTTTGTGTGTGTCAGATCAATCTTTTCACTGACCAGGACAGCTGTACTCACAGGGGGATCACCAATCATCCTGCTAGGAACTGCTTCTGTCCTTCAACAGGCAATTAACGTGAGTCCATTACAGCTCCCTGGAGGGCCCTGGGGGGCTGCAAAAGGCATCGACTGAAAGGTCAGAAACCTCATGAGGACAGGAAAGAAGCTGTGCCTGGCGAAATGGAGTGGAAAGCAGTAGCTATTTGTCACCCGCTAGTAATTCAAAAAGAGGGGGGAGGAAGGGGCGGAAGGGGGTCCAAGCTTTGCAAGCATGTGGCAGTAACAAGAGCATAAATAGAAGCTACAGGAGGTTCTTCTTGGAACAAAGATTTTATTCAGTATCAGAGGTGGAGAAAGTCAACAAATCACACTCAACTAATTCGACAAAGGAAGTGGAAGTGACAAAGTGCACGGGCTAATTAAGAGCCCACTGTAGCCTCGAGAGAAACCATGGTAAGGAGTCCCTGGTGGCTGAGGTTCACCACTGTGAACCAAACGTTTTAGAAGAGAACCAACAAGAACTGAAGTGACCAGGAAGCACACAGAGAGTGGCATTCATAAGAAGCAATATTCTTCAAAAAGAAGCAACCAAGGAGGTTCAATTCAAGGATGGAAAAGCAACAAACATGGTGGCTTGGTGGATACATTACAGATTGCTCTCTGTTTCTATTTTAGACCTCTGGTCAAGACCACCACGTTGATCTGTTTTTGGAGGTCTGTGTTAAATGCTACACATACCTCTCCAAATACATCACCAACCAAACTTGGCAGTTCTCCTTTGGAAATGCAGTCAAGTCACTCCAGGTAGGTGGCCAAAGGAGGGTAAGAAGAATCAGCATATATAGAAGACTTAATTTGCAATAGTGTGCCAGGAAAAGTTACATTAAATTAGTTAATGATGTTAATTTGGAGTAATTTTCACCCAGTTCACTAGTTAACTTTCACCCACAGCATTCAACTGCAACGTTCTCACTGCTGCTCTTTCCTGTGATGACAGTATTTCAGAGATCTAGCAGTACATGTGTAATCAATAGAGCTGAGATATTGCAAGTGTTAACTCTTCAACAATAATAGAGCATAGAAAGTCAATAGCCAGAATTATGTTAAAGAAAAAATTTTGTCCATTTCTTTGGACACCATGATGAATTATTTGTTAACCTGAAACTTTATTTGATGCACAAAACCTAAATTGCATTAAAAAACAAAAGGACAGGAGAAAGATATAATCTACAAACTAGGTATTGATACATCCTGTGTTCACAGGACTGCACAGGGACTGTAAACAGCAGGAGCTTCACTGCTTTCTGATACAACACACAGCAGACTTTGACTCGGTTTGCAAAGTCTCCAACATGCCTCAGATTATGTAAAATTTCTGTATTTTATTGCCACACAAAAGAAATATTGGTGACTGTTTTCTTTGTTTGCAGAGAGATGTAGATAATAGGTTTGGATAATTTATAAGGGTATGAAATGTTTGACCTTGCAGAGCACCCGTCACCAACTGATTGAAAAGCCTGGCTTGTTGAGTGTGGGTTTGAACACTGGGTTTTGTCCCACCTGCAGCTTTACCAGGCCTCTCAGCTACACCTGTCACAGGCAAGGGCAAGAATTTCCATGTTTATTGCAACATTTGCAGCTTGATCACAGGACAACCACCTGGACTCACTTAAGTCACCCACAGATCCAGCAGCAGAGGAAGGTCAGGGTGTATTTCTCACCAACCTCCCCAAAGAATTCTGTTATCTTCCAACCAACTCTTCCTCCTGTCACTTCTCTAAGGACTCAAACTTCATTTGTTTGCTGCCTTGAAGATTTGATGTACCCACACACGTGTGTGTATCTCCCTGAACTTTCTTTCCCCACGTTTAGTAAACACACATTATGGATCTCGTTAAACTGATGTGGTACATTACAGAAATCTCTTTTTCTACTAGTAACTGCCTTGTCCCCTCTCCCTTGCATTTCCCCACCCCAGATGCCTCTGACTACAACAAAGGGTCTCATGTTCTTTTATTCCTGAGGGCTCCTGACTGCACGATGCCACCCTGCACTTCAGGTCATCACCTTCTGTGGCACTGAGAGTATCACCAGGTTGATGTTTAATAGAAGCTGCTGCTAAGTATCCAAGATACCAGTTAACAAGACAGTTTCTTTTAATGGCTTGTATTGATGAATGAATTAATGAAATTTCACATCTCTTTCTGTGTAGAGTACCCCTGTGACACCCCAGGGCAGCATACAAGCCATCTCCACTAACATTTGTGTTCAGGCTGTCAGCAGCCCACAAAATGGAACAGACTACAAGTGTGTCCTTTCACATGCTGTCTGGACAGGCCTGATGAAAATCCTTGGGAAGCTCCACAGCTGGTGAGGTCAGGGCAGCAGTGCTGGCCCACAGCTGCTTCCCCTAGGGCCCAGTGTTGAGTTGTGGGAAAGCTGGGAGAACAAAACTCTGGCAAACAGACAAAATGTCCTATTGGATAAGACCATCTTAAGTATGGACACTGAGGGGAACTCATTCTCTTTTACCTTTGAAATTATACTTGAAAGCTTCAATGGTCAACCAAGTGTACAAAAAGATACATATTGAGATTAATACACCGAGACAAATTTGCTCTGCCTATAATTAGAGGACCATTAATATCAAGTGCTCCATTTTATTCACTATCAAGTAAAGCTTCTGCATTTAAGGGCACTTGAACTTTTCTGAGAGCACGAGTACCAGCAAGTATTAGAACATGAAGTAAATACTAACAGTGCTAACAATCTTGAAGCCAGATTTGCTAAGCAGGAAACAGGTTTGCATACATATCCATCACTTTGCAAAAGGTGCAGGTACACAATGGTGTAGCATCTAGATTTGGGTCACAGGACAAGTTTCTGCAGTTTTGATACATCACCTTGGCTGTGCTGAGACCTTATCTTCCTAAGGACACCTTGGTTTGCCTGAATAATCAACTGAACAAAACACAACCTTCTCCCAGGCAACTGAAGCTGCCACCAGAGAGCCAGAGACTCCCACCAGCCCTGTGTACTCTTCAGTGACATCTCGAAAATTCAACCAAATGCACAAGGGGTTTGTAGGCAGGGCACAGAAACCAGCTGCTCCAACTTGATTTTGGCCAGAAGAATTGAGGGCCAATGGTTTTATCAGACGTGGAGATCACAAGCCCTGAGATCCTGTGCCCACGATTCAACAGTTCCAAGTCAGAGATCCCACAGGAAGCTCAGAGCATGATGAGACTTCAGGACAGCACAACACGGTGTCCTGCTGTGACAGCACTGAAGGAGCAGGGCTGCACTCACCCAGGTGAAGGCACTGACCCTGCAGCAGCACCACTTCCACCTCTGAAACCAGCTCATTTGGGGCCCTATGCAGGGACATTGGTGTGGTGTTCCAACAGACTGTGTAATCACACACCTTAAAACCAAAACAACCATGAGGATGCACCAGGATGCATATTTTAGTGACAGGCCACACTAAATTCTGTGCATGCTCTATGAGGCTGCTGACTGCCACTTTCTGTCCCTTGCTTTCTTCCAAAAGAGGTAGAACAGAGAGAGTAAAACCTTATTGACTCCAGTCTTCCATTCACTATTTGGGGATAGTTCCTTATGAAATCACCAAGCATTTGCTTGATTTATCACAAATTTATGAGGGTGTTTAACTCATGATTGGTCATGGGAATGAAGTTAACACAGCTTGTCTAACTGTGAAAGTAAGAGGAATTTGAGACTATGCATAAAAGGAGAAACCCCAGGCTGCACTGGTTGTGAACAGCATGGGGAGAGAAGCCATACAGTGGAAAAAAAAACCCAAAAGACTTTGTGATTTTTCTTAGAATCCAAGTATTTTGGGTATACTAAGGACAATTTTTTTCATAATGAGAGTGGTGAAACACTGGCACAAGTTGCCCAGAGAGATGGTGGATGCCCCATCCCTGGAAACATTCCAGGTCAGGCTGGACAGGGCTCTGAGCAACCTGATCTAGTTGAAAATGTCCCTGGTCACTGCAAGGGGTGGACTACATGGTCTTTTGAAAGGTCCTTCCAACCCAAATAATTCTAATCATTCCAGGATTTTGCTGTCTCTCTTACCCAGCCAACATGCACTCCAGGACATAACATCTCATGCAATCAGCCCTTTAGCAGAAAGAGAGAGGCCAGATTTGCATTCAACTAACTGATCTAATGTTAAGAATTTCTTAATTGCCTCAATAGTTTAATTTTATTTGTCTCTAATCTAATTAGTAAAGAGAAGAGTGTGTGGAGGGGAGCTGATTGGTGGGGAGGGGAATGATTTCATGTCTGCAATACAGAGAACTGTCCATTCCCCACACAGCTCTAGTGCAGTCAGTGCTGGATGTCACCAGATTTCTGTTTCCTTCTAATTACCCCCTGCTTTTCTGGGCTGTCTGTTCTTGAAAACTTTCTTTACAGGCTTTAATAGCAGGCATTTATTTCTGCTTCAGATAAGGTGAGTCTAGCTTTTTATGTGTAGTAATTTAATAGGAACCTAGATCTAATTTAATAGATCCTTTATGTCTCTGTCAAAGGCTGTTAACATTGATTGGTGCAATGTCTCCTAGAAGTCAGTAAATACATTAATCTCTCGAGAGCTTGCAACAACAGTTCCGTTAGCAGCCTGAGCAATACAGATGGACAAACCAGTACTGAATAAATTAAGAACTGGACTGAAAACTTAAGACTCAAGCGAGTTTGAAAAACTCTGGAAATCATGGCATTGCTGAATTTCCCTGGATCAGTCAGTAAATCTGGACCAGACCTACTGAAATTTCAGAAGCAGCAGGCTGAATTACTTTGTGCTTATATTGAATTATTGTATATATATATTGGACTCCCTATATCAGGACTCCAGCCTGCAAAGGAATGAACATGTGATGGAGCCATTCCAGCTATGAAAGCTGACCAAGGAAACCAGGTAGGAAACCTCTTCATGGTGCTCAGAGGACATAGCAGATCTATGTGTTATTTATTCACCTTTTTGTCCATCTACACCTTGTACAACCCTTCACTTTCTGTATGTAACAGCATGGGCAGCAGCACATGGGATTTACTTCCTGCTGGATGCTGAACATCCACAACCCCAGCTGCTTTAGGAGGCTGACAAAGTGTTCAACCCCTTAGCTGAAGTGCTCAACTCCTCCCAGCATAGATTTTTTTTTTCCTCTAAACAACTGGCCCTCACTGCTAACTCTACATTAATACAAAGAAGAAAATTCACGTACATCTTAATGATTGCTCCAAAGGCATTCTGTGCAGCAGATCACTGTGTCCTTTTAATTTCAAAGACAGCTTATAACAGAGCTTGAGAAGGAAGCAGAAGGAAAGTATCATGGCAGGAATATCAGTGTATTTTGGATGCAAAGCAGAAGCTTATCTGTTTTACTACTGCAGCACCAGAGAAAATCAATTTTGACACAGAACTGCCACTTTACAAGCAAATAACTATACTTTCCAATAACCTAATCTGTGCAAAGCCTACTGAAAATTCCCTAAAGAACCAGTAGTTAAAACCTCCATTAAATCAAAGGGTTTAATATGGGAAGGGAAGAGAGGATGCAGTTTTGACTTGGGAATGTAATGGACTCAGTGGGGAAATAAATACGTTGTTTTATGTGTACAGTTACAGAATTTGAGAACACAGCATTCATTTCAAAGGGAATTCTCTTGCTGTGCAACTTATTCCTAAACAGATGTGATTTTTGCTTATTCAAAAACATTTAGGTAACAATTACAGCATAATAAATTATAATTGCCATCATCTTCCAGTTATGCTATGACTTCTATGCAAACACAAAGAAAATGCAATTATATAGAACTGTAAATCCTATTCCAAGGTAGCTCAGAGCACTGACAAACACTTGTTTATTTCACTTGGAATGAACAATACTTTTAAATCTTATTTATAAAAATGAAAAGGCTCTATCTGTGAAGCAGTCTAGCAGACTGACAAGGTCTATCTTAGACAACTACTGCTCAAAGAGGGGCCTAACTCTAAGGAAGTTAATTATCTTTTTGGAAGCTTGTATTTTACTCATGTTTTGTATTAGGAGTCACTTCAAACTAGTTTCTAAGGTGATGTTTTAATTAAGCAGGGCATGACCATTGTTCAAATGCAGAAGAGAGAGAAAATAACTAGAAAGTGAATGAAAAAGATTTCCATGATTGAATATTTCAGGGGATCACAAATGAACCCAACACTTTGTATGAATATAAATAATCCTACAACACTTCAAAGAACTGTAACATAGGGGTGGAATTCCACAAGACAAAATAATCCCCATGAAGACTCCAACTCTGTGTTAAACTTTACAGAGCTTAACTTCACTTCCACAGCGTATTGCTGATTTCCTCCTCATTTACTTCTGCAGCATTAGAAACCAAGTTCAGTGTTTTCTGCTGAAAACTGTGTCAGGATCTACCATCTATTTGTTTTTCCCAGCATCTCCTGATCTGACAGTTCAGAATTTATGTTCCAACTCCAGTTCCCAGCACCCAACAGCAACCTTGTACTGGCTGTAAATTTAAAAAAATGTTCCTTTGTGAATGGCCAAGTCCACAAAGGGCTCTCAAAGCTTCTTTCATGTGTTCAGCAGATTACAGTGAGGTGTGCCCTCTGAACTAAGCATGGATGTGCTACTGTGGATGCCAAGGCTGGGAAATCAAACTCTGCTCTGGTCAGACCCCACCTCAGCACAGGGAAGACATGGAGCTGTTGGAGAGGGTCCAGAGAAGGGTCACCAAGATGATCCAAGGGCTGGAGCAGCTCTGCTATGAAGACAGGCTGGGAGAGTTGGGGTGTTTAGCCTGGAGAAGAGAAGGCTCCAGGGAGACCTTAGAGCACCTTCCAGTGCCTGAAGGAGCTCCAGGAAAGCTGGGGAGGGGCTTTTCATCACAGAGGGCAGTGATAGGACAAGGGGTGATGGGAACTAGATGATCTTTAAGGTCCCTTCCAACCCAAACTATTTTATGATTCTATGATACTCTTGAAGAAGATAACCTTAAAGTTGCATTCTAAGGATTCCAAGGCAGTATTTCAAGCCAAACTGAACCTCAGGAAGGGATTTTAAGGTATTTTACCAGCAGGAGTTTTAGATACAAATGCTGCTTTTGTCAGAGAAGAAGCAGAAGGCAAAAGAGGAAGGAACTACCACCACTGACAAAATCCAGCTGTCCCACATCAGCAGCTTCCATTTCCACCTAATCCTTCATCACTTCTTTTGTTTCATTAAGAAAAATATTTATCCTTAACAAGATGACTGGGTTGCATTTAATTTCCTACTGAGGAAAATGAAAATCAGGTTCACAGACTACTTGATTATTTCAAGGGGAAGAGAGGGAAGATGGTGAAATGAAATAAACAAAAAATGTTTTAAAAATACTTATTTTTCTTAAGACCTTCGGGAAGGAGTTGAACATAAAGGAGTCAGAGTGAAAGAAAATATTTTATCAACTGGGCCACCTGGCACTCTGTCTAATGGTTTCAAAAAGCATCAGGGCAGGATGACTGTCAGAAATTAATTTAAACAGTCTGTTAATTTTGATCCTTTACAAAAGGTTTGTAACCAAAGCATTTAAAGGACGCAGGATTTGATGGGTCTGCTCCATTTCAGAGCTACAGCAAAGGAATGCATTTTCAGGGTTGCAGATTTGCTAATGGTCTCAAAGGTGGGTTAAAGCATGTAACTGACCTGGAAACTAAATAACGCATTAAGAAAATTCCAGGGTTAATCTAGAACTCTTGGAATTTCCCCAGGACCTCTGGGGGCAGCTGGGCACAGCTGTAATACCAGTGAAAGTGCTAGTGAAAGACAGCAGCTGCAATACTAGTGAAAGACAGCAGCATCTTCACATTGCCTCCTGTCTCCTCTATTGCACAAATACACATGTGTACTCCAGAAGTGGCACAGAAGGGGACATAATGTCAAAGCCATGTGCCTGCCAGTCATGAATCCAGTGGACACTTCAAACTCCTTAGACCATTCCCTCCTCGGTTACATCCATAGCTCAGTGTGGTCAGATGGCAGAAATACTTGCAACTACTGGAAAGAATTCTGCAAAATTACACATTTAAAGAATTGCTGGATGCATTTCTGATTTGTTTTCTGATACATTAGGAATCACTTCAAGAATCAAAATAATACCAGGAGACCATATCAGAAACCACAGTAATAAACTCTTGAGTCGGAAGGACCAGGAAGTTTTTACTTTAGTCTAAGACATGGCTCTGGCATTGGAGAGTTTAATGCTACCTGGCACTTCGAGTTTGTCCTACAACCTTTTCCCTTTTAATCTATGTCCTTCATTTTGTTCATCTGCTCCATTTTCTGACACGTCAGCATCCTACTTTAGATCTTTAGTAGATTGGAAGGTGTGCCCTGTGGGTTACACTCTCTCTAAATCATGCATGATGTATTATGCTTGGCTTAAGTGACTGGGTCTCATTTGCACAACTGCCCTATTAATTTACTCACCGTTGATTTACACACTTTTGCTGGAAATCCTCCACCAGAGCTCTATTTAACATGCCTCTGAAAAACTCCATTCCAGCCTTTTTCTCCCCTATCATCCTCCTTGTCTCTTTTCCCTGCCATTCGTCTTCATTCATCTATCCCTCATCATCTTCCTCCCTCTCCCTCCCACTGTTCTGTCTTCCTTCTGTTTCTTCTTGGTTCTCCTCCATTTCCCCCTCCCTGCAGGTCTACCTTCTTGCTTCACAGCAGCTAATAAATCTACCATGAAAGGCTAGAAAATGCAGAAGATACAGGTGTAAAGGTAAAGGAACATAAATAAATCAAGATTCCTCATTAAGAAGAGCAACAGCTGTGACTTCTTTTTGGAGAGCTTGAAGACTGATGGGTGACTATCATGATATTTCTTGAAGTACACTACTATGTCCTTGCATCCCAGAGCCAACCACTTCCATCTTTTCTTTTTCTAAATAGTCAAAGTACTCGGATTTGATAGCTTGCATAGAAATGTACATGTGTACATCTTAAAATACAGACTAATGTAACCATATACCAGAGGCATTTTCCAACTCCCCTGTCTGTAGGCTTTGTGTAAAAATAAATAAATAAAAGCAATTGTTTCTGAGCTGAAAGACTCAGTCAAGTGTTTCTTTCATTCAAAATTTCAACAGAAAAAAAGAGGCCAAAGTGCAGAGAGTTAGACTAAGAGGACTACAAAGATTTACATATTAATACTGAATAAATAAATAACTTAACCTAACCCTAAGGCCACACTCAACAGGGCAAAGACAACAAGAAGGAGAGACAAAAGCATAAGAGGGAGAGGTTAAAATACCAGAGGACCTTGAAGAGCATTAAGTGTACATGAAGTAAATGAGCTTCTTGCTCTGGAAGTCAGTCACAAATGAACAAAGTCTCAAAATGTCCTTAAAATGCCTGCCCATGCCCTTCCAGCAAAGGCTCAGCACAAGTGCAGCACAGACCAATGAAGCCTGAGAGTCTCACTGGTGAAATTACACCTAACAAGTAGCCCAAAGGCAAAAGAAAACCCTGTTTTTTGTCTTGGCAGAGACACAACACTTGCTTTAAGCTGCTTGTATTTGCAATAAATATAAAATAGCTGCAGTTACCACTCAGTCACATTGTTTACTTGAAAGAAAAAAATTCTCCTCCCTATACAAGAAGACTGAAAGATCAAGCTGACAATGTTCTCCACCTCCTAAACCCAAACTGATGGCTAGAATGTGCAGCTACCAGCTGGACAAGCCCGCAAACTTTCACCACTTGGTTGTTATCTGAAAAATAGCATGTAATTACAAAGCAATTACAGGCTTCTAGAGATAATATGCAGCAATAATACAGTATGTGAAGTTACCCATTTTTTTCTCAACTTAATTTTCATGTAGTTTGCAATTTTAAGATTTAATAATGTAGCTGAGAAAACACAAATTGCTTGTATTACCCACATATTTACATTGAACTGTACATACCATGTAATTACAGAGTCAACGGTTACTATGGAATTACAGAGTTTCTGCACAGTTCTTTGTGTCCTCCTATACAAAGTGCCAGAAGAATATTTCAGCACGGTGAGGAACAACTTCCAGTGATATGAAAAAAAAAAAAGAAAGAAAAAAAAAAGAATGACCTCTGTCTGGACAGCATAAGGGAAACATCAGCAAAAAATCTCAGCACAGAAGCACCCACCTGCAACTTTCTCTGGTCCCCAAAGTCCTACAAAAGATCACTCTGCAGCTTCTGATTAATGTTAGAGACCTCCACTGAAAGGGTTTTTCTACTGCTGTACCTGAACTGCTGTCCAAAAATTGACTGATTTTGATTGACTCCTTCTGACCTGCCCTCTTCTTGAAAAATTAAGGTGGCAGCTTGCCAGTTCCCTTTGAAGGACAGTGCTTATTTTTCGTTTTCTTTACCACTTTTCAAAACACAGAGACAAGACTTACATATGGATGGCTCATCTCTGATGTCTGAAGGTTTGAAGTTGGAAGGTTAGAGCTAATCTTAGCTACGGCATTTTGTGCTGAATTCAGAAGACAATTAATTTACAGGAAACTAAGCTTTAGTAAGTGATTAGGGAAACAGAACATTGGCTTGTGAGAATATACCAGGAAAAAATAAAAATAAAAGTATTATTTGTGTAAAATAAATACTGATGATCATGGGAAACTGTAAAATACAATGACAATTTGCTAAGTATAGACAGCAGACTGCCAAAACAGTGAAGCTTATAGAGGTCTAGAAGTCAAGAAACCAAGTTATTTCTGATTTTGCCACAGCTGTGCAATATGACCTTGAGTAAGTAACTTCTAGTTTACTGGTGTCAAAGACTTGAAGGAGGTTGTTGAGGTGCTGGCAGCCTGTCCTGTGGCATGCCAAACAACCTCAGGGTAATGCTAGCTTATAGAAAAAAAAACAAAAAACTTTCCCCCCCACTAACATCCTGTAATACCAAATTTCACCAGATCGTTCGGCTTCCTAGCACACTAGCTTGCAAACTCCTTCCTGGGTACTGCTGAGCTTATGATGGGATGCTGGGAACTCTTAGAGTTGCTGGGTACCCCACCTGATTTCTGTTGCCCCAGGAATGAAATTCTGTGTTTGCTCCTGATTATGAAACCACCCTCAACAACAAACATTCAAGTAACAAAGAACTTATTACAGCTCCAATACTAGCACAACCATTGGGTTTTGAGGGAGAGATACAGAAAAGCAAGCTTGTGTCTGTTTATACATTAAATCTACACATTAAATTATCTCCAAAAGGCTCCTCTCTTTCTCTCATCCAGGTAAGAAATTATCAGGATGCCTAAATAAGCTTGTGACCATGATCCACTCTAGAAAATGAGCTCTCATCCAGGGCAAAGAAATACTTTAAAAGAAGAGGATTCCAAAGCAGGATGCACTGACTTACTAATGACACCAAGCTCAACACAGCTGGCTCTGCCCATGGATCAGCTCTTGCCACCTGTTTCCTTTGGATCATGCAAAGACACAAACCATGTTTCTACTGAATGGGGCAGGGCTTGAATCACAGAAGTTAAGCTCACTTTCTGGTCTTGTGATCTGCCTGCTGAGCTTTGTAGGACAGGGACTTCCTACAAAAGAATATACATTAGAATGGCATGCAGTGTTCATCATGAAGACAACAATTCCCAAGCACTTGTGAGGTGAAAGAGAGTTGGGTTGAATAAAGCCTCTGCTGTACTTTAAAATATACCAGGAAAATGAACCTGGTTTTCTCCTAATATTCAAGTTACTTGACTGACTGACTTGGTTGCCTCCTATGCAGATTACTTTTAATAATTTTTATCTATATATAAAAACCACCAAGAATTCCCATTTCAGTTTCATCTCTTTAGCACTATATGTCTAAACAACAGATGATTTTTATTAAAAAGATCCTTACTGTGCTTAAGTTTGGGCTACACACTGCCCTCTTGGGTCTTCCACATGGGTGGATCTTAATGGCAGAGTATTTTAAATTAAACCAATTTTTGGGTGCAGTACAATAAATGGAAATCAACACAAACCACAGCCTTTTGTTAAAGTTGCTAGACAGTTCTTACAAGATCTTATTTTTTCAGTTGATTATAACTTTGCCAAACTTCAAATCATTTGGGCTGAAATCTTCTATGCCAGGTGTCTGCCTCAGGCTGAGTCGAATGTGATCATGTAATTAAAGGCTGTATCATAATGCACACACAGAAGGGGGCAAATTAAGGTTGAACAGGCAACCTTAATTCTCACATTTCTTAACTTTCACAGGCTTGACTTTGCAACCCTAATAATGTTCTTTTAATGTACCTTTTTGTCTGCAATATTAATCCAGAGCTATATTAATTTATAGACATATCCCACTGAGTACTGGATATCTCTGTGAACTGGTATTAGGATACAAAGTCTTTCACCTCTAGGTCACTGGTTTAAATACAGCCTAGGGCTGAGCTGACAAGAAGTTGTAACCACTGACCAGCTGTTTGGTGCTTTACATGAAATGATCTGATGATCTGAGTCTCTGCAGGCAGGTGCCTACATTGTACAATACCATCCATGAGCCCTAATGGAGTGCCAGGCTGCAAGCCCAACTGCCTCACATATATATGGATGCAGCCACAGCTGCTGAGAGAACTTCTGCAATACATGGTTCCAGGTGGTTCCTCTAGGAGGAAGGGCTGCTATGGCAATATTCCTTCCCTCCAGGAAAACTCTGGATGGATGGCTGAAATGCCACAGTCCGGCAGAGCACTAAAGCACAGGAGTGATCACACTGACTTGGTGCTGCTATTCATACACACAACATTGGAACCTTAAATGCCATATTCCATGAGGATGGGAAAAGCCAGCAATGCCACAAACTGAGCAATGGCTGTGCTTCCCTTAAAAGAAGAACATCCTGAAAATTTGCTCAGTGATACTTCTTTTAAGAAAGATGAGTAAGGACAACATATGAAAATTTAATTTAGCCCGTCTGGTGCTGGGAAACATGAAGCACTCATATCAGTTCCAAGTGGGATTCTGCAAAAAATAGGGACAGTCATGCCTTAAGAAGGAAAGCTGAACTGCTTCCTCCATCTCCTGAGGTTATGTTGGAGAGAGCAGAGCTTTAGATTACACCAAGACCTTGTAGGAGACATTTGTTGAAGGAGCTGGAGCTTCCCCACAACGCAAACCACGATCCTTATGAACTGCACAGCCTCCTCTGCCCTCTGAGGAGAGAAATTTTGCCACTTAAGCAACTTAGTCCTTCCTTTTGGGAACAGAGAGAAGTGTTCAGTGACTGCTCTGAGTGAGAGCAGAAGGGTTTGAGAAGACAGCTCTAAACTACTGGCAAGAGCAAGCTACAGAGAAACCATGAGAGACAAGAAAGACAACAGAAAGGATTAGGGAGAAGGTAAATCTATTTTCTCCAGAGCAAGGTTTTCTCTTGCCTCTAGAGACACAGTAATTTAAGGCAAGAAATCATACACAGAAACAATGTCCTTCAAAACTTCTTCTGCAGTCATCCCTTTCATCATATTCCCCAGTCACAAGCCCTCCAAGCCCACGAGCTCCAACCCACGGGTGGCCTCTCATGATCTGAAAACGTCACTGTTCCCTGCAGTGCTGCCACTGGTACCCAAACCAGGTAACTCAGGCTGTAGAGCCACTAAAACTTATTTTCCTCCCAACAAAGGTTTTTAAAATAGAATAAATGACATAGCTTTGTTTTGTTCTCCATTTGCTGCATTGTGTTCCTTTGGAGAGGGGCACATGACTAAACCCTGTGCTCTGACACTCTAGATGTTTCACCCACGTCACTTTCTGTATTCAGCACTCATACACCCCCCTTTCTACAGTACATAAATGATACAAACTTCTCATCAATAACATAAAAAATTCATACTCTGTCTACAATGCAGCTGCTATCACAGGTTTATGTCAACAATCATCCTGATTTTTAATAGCATAAATGTTTAAAGAGGTAGCAATTCCTGTAAAGTATCTGCAGGGATATTTAGAGCCGACATATGCCAAAACAATCCCGCTCTCATCCAGGAGACATTGCTGCTCAGCAGGAAAACAATGTTTATCCTCACGAACGTTTACCCTGCTTTAGTCATTAAAATGCTCCAAATGGATGGCAAAGGAAGGGAAGTGGATGATGTGGTTCCTTACCTTATGGTTGCCCCTCTGAGCAGAGAGAGCCAACTCATGCACATTACAGCAGAGCTCTCCTGCACTGTGCACCTTGACACCTGTCTCACAACATCATTTGTCATCTGACATTATTAGGGTTGGATTTGCTTTTGGCTAGAAACATACAGACACAGGTAACTTGAAAATGCTTTTATGCTTCATAATTCTAATGAGTAGACTGCCCTTGATTTTCTCTCTGTTATTAAATTACCTCTTTATCATCCTCAACTTCTCTTTTGGAGAAAAGACTATGCAAAAAACTATGCAAACCCTTTATTTTAATTTCTTCTACTTGCTGCCAACTGTACAGGGCTTCAAGCTATTAAAAAAAAAACCCTACAACTTTGCATACAGGCAGCATAAAATATTTATTTTTAATCTAAGCAGGATTTCTTTACCTGCTGTGCAGCCACAGCTTCTGTTTAAGGCTTGCTTTATCATCTGTGTGTCAAGCTGAAACCATTTATCTCATGATCTTTCATTCTAGCTCTAAAAAGCCTCCTACCAGACTCCAGCTGACACGACTTCTAACTCCCTCTTGGAATTTTCCTTCTGCCTTTTTCTCCCCTCACCCGAAAACCCACAACCTGGAAGTTCTTCGCTTGAACAGATGGTTTATAAAAATCTGGGACATGTTCATATGATTGAAAATAGGACTCCTATAAGCAACATCTCATGTAACAATTACGGGAACAGTTGGTCACAATGGTGACCCAGAAACTGCCCTGTCTTTCCACCCCTGCAGCCTCAGTAAAGCTTTTCCAGTCCCTTTACTGGATGGCTGACCTTGTGCAGCCAGAGACTGTCACCCAGCTCACTCTGGGAGAGCAGACTTCCCTGGTTTTCTGCATAGCTCAGCATGGATCCAGCTCCTACAGGAGGCCAATACACTGCTGCAAAAGCACATCCTGATGAATACAATTTTTAAATTAAAGGTACTTAATATAAATAAATATTTATATATAATATATAAATATATATAAAGAAATATATAAACAACTCTGTTTCCCATTTGTTTACTACAAGAACTACACCAAATTCTCCCAGACTTTTTTCACAAACTTGTACAGTTTGCAAGGTGCAAAATCCTATTCCTACCTGACTGCCTCTAGGTTGGATCAAGATTCACTGTTGTTCAGCAGGAAAGCATCAATCTGACAAATTCTGAATATTCACAGCTCCATTCAAGGACCTCAAAGCAGCACATTACCATGATCTACAAAACAGGGACTTTCAAGCCAAGTACCAATCTGTATGTAGCAAGAAATTTGGGGTTAGAGTGAATACATTTCCTGTCCCACAGCAGAAGCAAAGACAGAAAAGAGGATTGTGAAAGATCTGTCAGCAGAATGCGTTGCTGTTGAGCAGAGTTTCAGCAGTAACTGCTTCTTTGTATATGTGGACACAGCTGCAGGAGATGTCTGGTGAGCAGGAGAGAGGAACAAGGCTGGAGGAGCTTGGTTCTGACTGAGATGTGTTACGTTGAGGGGAGTTACTGGAAGGGCAGATGATGGTAGTGAATCAACATCCAGTAAGGGAGAGTCATGACTAAGTATGGGAATTATCGAGCTGGTCAGCTTAGCAGAGCTGGGCAGGGCTGGATATGGATGGGGAAACATGGGGATGTGGCTTAAGACCTCTTAGGGAGCTAAGAAGGCATCTGTAAGAAACTTGGAGGCTTCGGAAGCAGTGGATGGATGAGACTGTAACCAGTACAAATACAAACATCTCCCTTACATTTGAAGACTAATGTGGACAAAGAAAAAAAATATTAAAAATGTAGTGCACTACTTGCCAAAAAATGACTTGGTTTGTCTCTAGAATGGGAGCTGGATGTGTCCTCCTAAAGAGACAAGTGGAGATGACAAAGCAGACCTACAAGCCTCTTGCTCCTGTGTTGTTCCCTGTGGTGTTGGGGAGGTCATGTCCCTTCTCGTGGCTCCTGTGAGCAGTGAGTGACCACAGGGACCAGTCTGCACTGGACCATGCTAACTGTGTCACATGAAGTCTGTCTCAGGGGCAGGACAAGGGGCCCAATAATCCAATTTTTCCTTCCCCTGTTGCAGAATTTAAGATTGTGCCAAAAACTGAGAACCCTGAAGCTTTCTCTAGCTTCTGACTAGGTGCAAGGGGCCACTTTATTTAGTACTAAAACTGTAAATACATTATATCAAAGATAAATATAAAAGAGAGTCAACATCTCCATTATCAAAAAATCAAGCTGCCTCAGTAATCACAGAACAACAACACCTCACAATTATTTTAAAAGACTTGAAGACCTTATGGAACAGGGACTTGAAGAAACACAGCACCATTTTAACAAGCTTAATTTCCTGTCACACACAGGCTTGATTCCTGTCAGTGCAACACTCATTTTAGTCTGATTAAGTTGCTGTGATGAACTTCAGAGTTTAGACTGCCCTTGAGCCTCACATCTATCTGATCTTTAATTCTACTACCCGCTCATTTCTTGCTAAGCACACAATTCTGAGTCCCACTGGAACAGCCTCATTCAGGCTCTGCATCAATATGTTCAGTGCTGAATTCATTTCTGCAGGGAGCCCAGTAAATCTGAACTTTCCAAAATCATTTGGCCCCTATTACTAGTAAGCACTGCTCTTAAATAGGTTGTAACTCCAGCTAATAGGCTCCATAATCATAGCTGAATTGAACAGAAGAGTCCAGTATGGGCTGCCATCAGTCATTTTTATTCCCAATCAAATGTACTGCATAGAAGGAAACTTTTTTTATACTTCTGGATGCTGAAACTAAGAAACTCAATTCACCTGAATGCAGTTTTTTTCTTCATAAAAAGTAAGACAAAAGGCTTCCAAGGGTACCCAGAAGTTCCAGCACAGAACCAATGCAAGAGCTGGAACTGGTAACCTTTTCACCTTGCAAAATGGCAACAATCCAGAATATAAGGAGACAGGAAAAACATTAAGATGTAAAACCCACATAATGAAAAATTCCAATGCTAAGAGACACATATTCTGCTATTCAAAGAAAACTGACTGTAAGTAAACCTAATGTAAAGGATTTAACAACAGAACTGCTTACATCTTGATCACATTTCCATGAAGACAAGCTTTGTGATATTGTTTCATCTAGTGAAAAAAAAAAAAGAAGCCTCCATCTAAATCTTATCACAATTGATAGTGTTTACTTACAGCTTATTCCAGTTTTGCTGACTTCAACAGATATTGAAGTCTCCAATAAATCTATTTCAAGATTTTTTTACAACTCTCTTCTTTTTCAACATGCACTCTGGCCTCCCTGATCTATAGTAGTAGACAGAAGACCAGATTTTTGCTGATGAATATCTAGAAGTTTCATTGCTGTCAGCTTGAAAAGCCTGATATAAAAAGAAACAGCAAGTAAATAAAGCAGAAAAGGAACTTGACTTATCTTTTCCCTCTTCTGTGAGGCAGCAGAGCCACTCCTAGCTGGCACCATATTTTTTACATATGAGGCACAGACCAGCACTGCTGCCACCACGTGCACTTGCTTTTCACCACTGCAGAGACTGCATCTTTCCCCCAGTGCTCCAGGCTCTAATAAACTGTCAGGCTCAGAGACCCCTTGGGGACTCTCTCAGGACCAAATGCTGGGGACTTGTCCCCAGCTGATGTCAACTGCTGTAGACATGGCTTCAAATTCAGTATCTTACCAGTACTCCTTATTTCTTTGGGTGAGTGTGGATTAATACACAGAGCAAGGGATATGTCCAAGTCACTGGAGAAAATCCTATTGTTCTACCCCAGCAGCAGAGGAAGAGGACCTGTTGAACCTCATCCCCACTGCATGGAGAACAACATGAATATCTATAACTGGAAGCATACATGCATATACTTTGCTCCAAAAATAATACACAATTTTAAAAAAAGAGAGAACTGACAAATTTTTGAGGCTTAAATCAGATTAGATAGTATAGAGAAATTCGATGAAATCCTGAAAAAGTGTTCTAAAGAAGAAAACAAAAGGTTAAAAAATTAAAAATCAGTAGTTCTACCAAATGACTAAAACAGTGATGATTTTCTCAGCCAAAAACAAACCACAAAAATGGAGGTGCCTGACAGTGGTATGATGTCCACTCATTTAACCAGAGTAAGAATTCAATATAAAAATGAACAGCTGCAACTGATAAAAAGTGGTTCAAGACATGAAAACCAGACTGAGATCTATGCACTCATGGAAAACTGCCCCAGGTGGAAATACAGGAAGACTGATAAAGATTTTAAATCAAAGTAGCACTAAGGAAAGAAATCACTGCTGATATTCTCTTCAGTTGTCCAGATGGTCCCAAACTTTCCTCCCCCCCTCATTTATACACATGAAAATAAGAGGAAGATTTGGAAACCTTCCCATTTGACTGCCCCTCATCCCAACAACCACATGCCCTACAACAAATTATGCTCTTCTGTTCAACAGGAGCTTACAGAAAGAGCTTTCTCCTTTCTCTCCTAAGATGTTCCTCTAGATTGAAAAATCCCACATTTCTAATTTTTCTTTCTAGGAAGTATCACCATAGCTACTTTGCACTGCTCAGAGACCATACACAAGGTAGAGCAGAGGACCTGACCATCCTGCTCTGCCCAGCACGTGGTGATTGAAGCAGGCACTGTGACACCACCCAGCAGCAGGAGAGAGAACTTGCTGACCCCCACCCCCACTGCATGACTCGTACACCTGGCACAGTGACATCTCCATGGCAGGGATGGAGAAGCAGGTTCTCATGCACTTACTTGGTACCAAAGTAGCTGGGGACACTGGGCTGACAAAGGCAGCAGGGCTGTTGCAGCAGGTGAGGTTACACCAACCATGACATACAACTGCACAGACGCTTGCAAAGGCACAACTAATGCCATTAGTCTGCTGCACTGATAAATACTAAAATATAACCATAATTACTACTTCCTCAAAGCTGCAATAGAGGAAAGACAGAAAGGTACACTGATACAATTCAACTCAATTATTTTTAAACAATATGTGATGGATTTGCAGTCCATCTGCAAATAAAAGACAGGCTCATTTTCTACAAATGCCCACAAAGAGAAATGATAGAGCTCAGCACTACAGCATGGCACATTCCATTAGGAATTAAATCTCTTCTCTCTGATGGTCCCATCCACATGCTTATTGGACAGCCAGCTGCTTTCATCTACATTATTGTTATTAATTTATGAATGGGACTAGAATTACAGAAGATGAGTCTAAGGTGAAGCCACATTATAATAATAAATGAAAGAATGACTCCTGTTTACTTTCAAAATATTTCATAGCTAAAATGCTTACTGCATTTTTAACTGTGACATACTTCCTTTAGCTGGTTTCGGTTTTGAAGTAATGATATAAAATTCATTTCATCTCTTTTTCAAGCCTGACTCTTTCATACATAACATCAGGCTTGTCATATCTGAGGAATTATTAAAATAAGACGAAGCCTGCTGTATCTGAGCAGAAAAGCTTCTTTGAGCTGGCGTCCTCAGGAGAGAAGCAAGCTCAATCTCATTAGTTGGTGCTGAGAAGGCGTCCTAGTCACTAGGTTCAAGGTGATGAAAGATTAGGGCGTTTGGCCTCGGCTCATTTTGTATGCAGCTCACATCACTCCTTGCCCGTGAACACGAAATTACATTGAACCTGGGGAGTCTAACTCCATTAATTTTAAATGGAAGATTAATTTAACAATATGCGGCAGATATTTGTTACAAACCTATCATGTAAAAGTGACGGTTAGCAATAAATTGTGGTGACTCACACTGGCCGGTGGCCCTGGCTCAAATAAATCAGAAGGCATTTACACATAATTGCTGTTTTTAAAGACAGGGATATGGGAGATATGTTTCTTTGATGAAAGATTGGGTAACTCCATTCAAGGAAACAGCAGCCAATATTAAAGCTACAGCGTCTCTTTTGAAGGAGATGTTTTGTTGAAGCTCTTGTAGGACTGTAAAGCAGAATTATTGTCTGGTTTTCCCTTAGCCTGTGCTTTTTCTTTTTTCTTTTTTAGATAAATTATTTTCATTGATTTTCATGAAATGCCTGTAAGAACAATGCAGAAATATTTCATTTGAGATGAGGATAAGACGTGTAGGAACATGCATCACTGCACACAACACATGGGGGCTGTCAGCTGGGACTATGGAGGAACCATGGAGCCTACACTTAAACAAATGTTAACTGTGGTTCCATTCTTTTCTGTCAACTTTCTGACTCCCGAACAACTTACAGAATTAGTAGGTGGCCCTTCTCCTGCCACTGTTCCTTCTCTTCTTGCATTGACTGTGCAAAGGTATGGCCAGATATGAAATGTCATCACTGAAAATGCCATTTTCAGAGAGGAAAAATCGCAAGCTCCCTTGAGGATAAACAATGCAGGGGGAGAAAACTAGAAGGACCAGATTTATTTTTTCTTCCTTATTTAGGCATAGATAATTACTGTGCTTCTCAGATACTCTGATGATGTCCATTGCTAGAACAGGGCCTGTCTACCTGTGAAACAAAAATACCTTGAAAGCTAATGCAAGAGAGCAGAACTGGCTCCCTCAGGAAGGAGAATTATCCCATACCTCCCTCCTTCTAGTCCAAGTGAAAGGAGAACTCCTTCAACATAACACCTCTAAATACGCATCAGCAGCAACAAACACTGTGTGGGACTGCGCAAGTGCATGTTTATCTACTTAAAGCAAAAAAATATACTGCACATACTTTTCTTTCTGAGCAGAAGATGAGAGACTGAACCAGCCATTATACCCAGTAGACATCAGTCGCAGTGTTTAACACACTGCTGGGAGATGTTCAGACATGTTGCAGGGGAGGGTATCATATGGGCTCAGAACAAATTACTACATCTATGAGAGGCTTCTGCAACCTGTAGTAGTCAGAGATATGATGACATGGCTGAAGACAGAAAGAGCCCCTGCATTAGCTCCCCAAGTACTGAAATACCTAGGATGGCTCAGACTGGTTACGCTCAGAAATCTGTACATGTCAGGACAGTCCCATCCCACCAGAGTGATGTTATTCCTGCTGACAGCTCCAGAGCAGCTCTGCACCATGGAAGGGGTGGAAAGGGTGGCAGGATTCTGTACTGTACATCAAATACCCGTGATTCAAGATAAAAAAGCAGTGCACAGCAAAAGAAGAGAAGCTGGAGTGCACCTCATAACACCCAAGTTCACTGTGCAAGCAGATAAGGTGAATCCATCCATTCCCCATCTTCTTGGCCTTGAGTCTTTAACAATGCCCTGTCCTCCAACACAAACCAAAGATGTGCATCTGTAGAGTGACCCCATTGCTTTAGCACTCTACTGCAGGATGTGCAATGTGAAGGTAATGTAAAGCCTCTTGATACTTTCTGCGCTACGAGGTGGGGAACAGACTCAAATAAACCCAGCAAGATCAATAAGGTCAAGAAGCAGACCAAAACCCAGGCACATATCTCACTGTACTCCCAGTACACAGTGCTTTCCTGGGTATGGCCAACTGCAACAAATATTTGTACTGTTCAGTGCAGTTTAACTTCTTCCCCTCTTTGAGCCTCACAGAGAGCAAATAAAATTATTCACTGACACACACATCACGCTTCTTCACAAAGCAGTAATTGTTTATCCCTCTGACTTAAGAAAGGTTTGATGTTGGATCCTTCCAACACCCACACAGTGCTACATCAAGATTTTCTTAAGACCTAAGGCCTGTATCTGAGATGCTAGACACAAAGAAAGGTGCTGCCAGTGTTGGCACACTCCTCCAAGCCTTCAAGCTCCTTCCCACTGTGTATCTCAACACCTCCTAACTCTGAGTATGAATCAGAAGTCAAGCCACAAGCCTGACAGGGCATTGCCCTCTGAGACAAAGACTGTCTCTTGGGTTGAAGTGCTGTGCCAGTGCTCCAGTTGACACTGGGAACTGCAGTGCCCAGAGCAGTTGTGCCAGGGTGGGAACCAGACTCAACCACAGCTCCACCTCCAGAGCTGTAAAGCTCTGGGCTTCAGCCATTCAAGGAGAAGGAAGCCTGTGCAGGTGCCATAGGTGTGTGCCACAGGATAGCCACTCTGGCCATGAACCCAGGGATGGACAGGATCCAGAGCAGATGAGCCACCCCTGATTTAGAGTAATACCTAATTTTTACCTCTCTTTCCTCTGCCTCTGTGTGCTGCCAACTCCCACCAACCTGCAGGGGTGGAAACTTCTTAGCACATTCAGCCTAAGCAGATGCCATGGAGCAATGGACTGCTGAGCTGTATGACCTCTTCTGTTTGCTTATTCATCTTAAACAAATGATCTTAAAGGTCTTTTCCAACCTAAAAGGTTATTCGATTCTGTACATCCTCACATCTCTATAACATCTGAGCACTTTGAAAACATTATTGTATTTAAACAACTTTGTGGAAAAAAACTAGTATCCTCCTTTTGTGCATTAAGACCCAAGGCACAGGAGAGCTAAAGGCTCCATTAGAAAAAACCTTCAGGTTGTTTGTGCACGTAGGTGTCTAGTGCAACGTGTCTGAGGTTCAAGGTCCCAGACTAAAGTACTCCATCCTCTCCACTCCACTCTCTGTCCACTCCAGTGTGACAAGTAACAGTTTTCTGTGGTCTTTTAAAGGGCAAATTAATAATTTTGTGATCCACTCACACTTTTCCTTTGAGAAGGGAGGAAAAGAGTGGCACAACCTTACAGATTCAATACGGTTAAGTGAGGCCAGGACAGCAGGAGATACATGTCTATGTCAAAGTACAGGTTGATATTTCCAGCCCTTGGCTGACCAGACAGAAATCCTACTGCAATACTGGGTTGGTGAGCATTTCTGGTTTGTAGTTTTGGGATTTAGTCTTTGGAACTTACTCAAAAGTACATTAAAAATCTAATTTAAAGCAGTATGGTCCCCTTGGGGTATTCACATAGTTGTCCTCCCACGTTAACACCACACACTGCCCAGCCAAACATTATCACCACTGAACTTTATAAACTTGTAGTCACTGGAGATTATTTTCATACAAAGATAAATTATGGGATTGTGCTGCACGACTTGAAGAGAAGGGTAAAAAGAGATAAGACTGTTGTGCACTTGCTTTTGTATACAGCCATTCGAAAACACTTGCAGAAAATGCACAACACTAAAATAAGGTGCCTCAACACCCTTTTCCTCCCAACAGGCGAATGCATGTTCTAAATTGGGCACCAATAATCCTTTCCATATGGTGGAAGAGTAATACAACCTCCAACAGACACTGGTAGGAGGGAACAGCATTACAGAATCAGGGAAGGTGACTGAGCTGTGGGTATCATGCTTTGTCTCCAGCTCTGCTGCTGTGTCATATGACTGTGGGTAAGTTGCTTTTATTTAATGCTTATAAATTGCTAGGAGATCTTCAGATTGAAAGGGCCACTAAAAATGAAAAGTTGGACTGGCAGTTTTACTGACTGGTCTGACCTGTAAATGCAAAGAGCTCACTCTGCATCATCTGGTTTGTTGTTTGCTGGTATTTACACCAACTGCATGCCACACAATTGAGCTTCAGAGAGCAAAGACATTCTTAGATAAATACACAGATCTTCACACAGGCAAAAATAAATTAATTGCAAAAGGAAGACTGATGCAGAACACCAACACAGAAAAAGAGCACCGTTGCTTTAAATTCAGTGCCAACACCCAGGTTGCCAGCAATTGATGCCACTAACTCATTTTTGCACTTTAATGTTAAATTTCTTATGGGACCACATCACCTAATTAGAGGAATTGATAACTGCACTGTTCCATAATGAGGCCAATACATTTCAAAGTCATTAAAGATAACCAAGGCAATAAGTCTGTGTTTAAGCGGCGCTTCCCTAGATTTCACAGCCTGCGTGTCGCTAGCACAGGAAAAAGCAATCCCTGCCTAGTCAACTGTAAATGCTGGGTTATTGGAATCTTTAAAACAGGCAGCAAGGAGAAAATTACATGGCCAAATCTCCTTTTTCCAGTTAATGAAGAATTAAGACTCCCATTTACCATATTAGAAGGTTCATCAGAGGTCTCTACTCTCCATAGCTTGTGTTTGACAGCAGTGTCAATTTATCTGAGTGGGAACGCGCAAGTGCTTGACAGTGCGTCATTCATAACTGTCACATCTACTTATCTCTCTCACTGTCACACTGCTAACGGAATTCAGGCCATGTTTTTCTGATCGTGGCCTCTTGAAGGGAAAAAGATCCCCTTACCTCATCACAGCTAAGTGACCAAATCACGGTTCTAAAACCAGTGTGCTAACAAATGGCCACACAGTTAAAGTAACAATAGATCATATAACTGTGTAGAACCAGGGAAGGAAAAACCAGCATTTCCCAGAGGCAGGCTTCAGAAATAAGTCACTAGGTTTAGGTGATAACTGCTAGAGGGATGGGCTTATTTGATATTCTGCCGTGTGTCTGTAAGATCTGTTCAGGTACACTTGGCATCTAAGAAAAGTAGAATGATTTTATTGAAAGTCAATGGTCAAACTTCTGTTGGCTTCAAAAGCACAGGATGGGTTTCTAGAACTGCAACCGATGAAGAATCCCCTAAAATTAACAAGACAGCATTTGTTACCTTGGCTAAGGGAGAACATAAGGGTCTATCAAAACTATCTCAAAATATCCTGCTATAAGAACATGGACATGCTAAAGAAGATCAGAAATTATTTTCTAAAAATCAAGGAAACATCTTACTAAAATAAAAATAAACAAAATGAAACCTTAGGCACAACTGAAAAGGTAAGTTAATATTTAAGAAATACACAGAAACAAAATCACCTGAGAAAACAAATAGAACAAAGCAGCATTCAGAGCAGTCTATGATTGAATAAAACAACTGTCTGCATAAATATCACAAACATACACAGGCATATTGTGAGGCAATAACACAATAAACAGTCATGTTTCTAAAAAGAAGCTTCCAGAATTGTCATCCTCTCATAAGAGATGTGCATCTTCCCTCTAATCCCAGTTGCTCACACAACACAGCAGAGGCAGGAACCCAGCCTGATCTAAGTACAGCAATTCCTGTCCATAACCCTTGTTTCTTCTAACGCATCTTTCCAGAACATTTTCAATATGAATATTCCCATAAACTCAGCATCCCTCTTAACTGCAGGAACTTCACTGCTCCTGGGTGGTGATCAGATGAAATCCATAAACCTCTACCCTCAACTGGGGAAACGAAAAAGCCTCCCCAGTGCCCTGCTCTGTATCAAAGCCTTCTGCTGCCCAGAGGACAATGAGGCTCAAGAATTTGTCTTCTACACTAGACTTACAAGCACAACCCTTTCCTGCTCTTCAATGCCACTCCTACAGGAAAACGAGGCCTCAGTTGCTGTATCGCCAGACTTCCTGAGATTTATAGAACAATATTATTACCATCAAAAAATATATATCTGCTTAAAAGCACAGAGGTTAAAGCAGGCCCTGTTCTGTACATGGAACTTGGCTGCTGGGTTTTATGAACATGGAAACCAGGCTGTAGTCAGCTCTGGAAGGAAGCACTGTCCTGTGTTTAAGGGCAAATACATGATTTAGTGTATTCTGAAGAAAGCTATTTTTCCCAATCAGAGACTCTAAAAATACACCTGGAAAGAAAAGTGGATTCACACTGTAACATCAATTTTTAAGAAATGAACACAGCAGGCTTCAGGTGCTAGGGAATGAACAGATCTGAGAAATTCTTGAAAAGGCTGGTTCTATAAATTTGAGAAGTAGTTTCTCTTCCAAGAAAACTTTTCTTTCACAATATTTCATGAGAGGGTTGGTTTTTCTGGTTTTTTTTTCCACTAGAGCTACACATAATAAAGCTGAAGGAAAATGGTGCCCAATTGGATCAAATTACTGGTGAAACAATGCAAGTGAATGTGCATTTAGGTCTGCAGTTCTGAAAACTTCAAGAACTAAAATAAATTGCATGACCCCCTGGTAACTTTCACTAGAACTTATGGGTACAAATTGTTTGCCTCAAGCTGGGTGAAATATACATTCAAATTCAGACTCTTGAAGGAAATTATTAAGTAGAGCCATATTAGCTTTCTCTGAAGCATGCTCGTTTTCTATATTGCCACTGTATAGACCAATTATGTTACCTTTCCATGCTGAGAAATGATTGTTCTGCTAACACAGTTCTGGTAAAAATCAAAAGCACTACATTTTTAACCTTGGGGGATTTTTGTTATTGCTGCTCCCTTGCTAGTTCCTTCAAATGGAAAACATCTTCCATTAATCTAAATGCAAAATTTGTTCAGCTTTCGAAAGTTACTTGAAAAATGTTAAGCACAAAGCAATAAACTTTTTATGCTCTTAAGACCACTAATGCTTTGAGCTTCATATTCATTTTGAAGAAATGAACATTTTATGGTTCACAGAGGAATAGCTACATGAATAATATCTGAGATTATAATGCATCTAGCAGAAAAATATTAAGTTTATGTAAACTATTTAATCAGACGTGAAATTTTCTCCAGAGGATAAAAAAATTCTGACCTTATTTAAGTTTACTTTAAAAAATACCAACATCACATTTCCTCCAAGGGAGCCCACTGATTTCCCCATTTATATTGCATAAATATTCATAGAATCAAGGGCTATCCGGACACCACGGCCCCTAGGAAGCAAAAGTAACTCTAGAGATGTACCACAGCTGTGTGGTCTTCCCACAGAAAATATTTCATATGAGGTGTGACTGTAACAGCAGTGAAGGGGATCCATACCAATATGGCCCTGATGGTGATCAACCAGCTCACCACAAGGGAGATTTTTCAGCAGAGAAACTCCAGTTCACACCCAAGTCTTATTTTCTTTCACCATTTAAAACATTTTATTTTTTTTTTCAGCAGAGATTTGCTCTGTAACTGTCCCTCACCTCTTTCAGCACTATTCCTGGTGAAAGGATCTTGCTACACACTCATAGTGTAGTAATTCTTTCCCAGGTTTAGTAAACCAGGTAGTCTATTCCTGGTAGTGTCTGTCTAGAAATGTTTATAAAGTAACAGTTTATTAAAGAAATGCAAATGTGTGATGCCTAAAATGTCCAATTAAAGTGGATTTTATGTAAGCTAAAGTAAGGGAAGCCAGAGATTTGTACCCAATTAGACTGTACATGAATTTGACCCTCCTTTCTGCTGATATCTGAAGTAAAGCTCTTGAACTGTTTCAAATTAAATTAAGGGAATTCTTGGCATCCTATTTGTCAGCCCAGGTGCATTTATTTTTCTATTAAAACAGAAAATTAAGGAGCTTTTGTAAGTAAAATATTCTATGATTGCACTATGGGTTTTGTGTTTTGTATAACACTCTAATGAAAGAGCCTCATGCAGAAAAATCCTGAAAAATCAATAGGCAGGATGATACAAAATAGTAACACAACTTAAACAACAACATGATTATGAATCACCTATTTTCAAGCTTTGTCAGTTGGACGTGGTTTGAGAACAAACGATGACCAGGCTATGGGGAGTGCAATGTGATTATTATTTTTTCTAACCTGTATTTGAAAGCACCTGAGTATAAAGTGTCACATCCCTGTAACACAGACTACCAAGCTGCTTTCGGAGCCTTTTGATTTTGAAGCAAATGTGAATGACTGAACATTCAGCCTTTTCTTGCTCTCTTTATTCCAGCAAATTACTCACTCAACTCAAAGAGATAAACAGGAGATACTCTACACCCTTGCTCCTTACGGATACACATTACCACCATGCCCTGTGGAAGTCTTCCTTTTCCTTTCTCATAGTATTCAGTTCTCTCAACAAAGAACTCAATTCTAAGTTCAGTATCAGCCCAAATGTTCACTCCCGCTTTGGTGGCACCGTGTACTTCTCCCACAGGGAAAAGTAAAAAATACGTGTGGGTTCTCTTTCCCTTGCCAGTCCTTCCTACCTGCTACGATGTTAGAGAGATAATGGGTTATTTTCAGCAGGGATCTCCTCAGCACATCTCCCCTGACAATCTCCTGGCAAGTGTAACTGCTAAAACCATGAGGTGTGGCAGGCTGATATACAGACCTGTGCCTTCCTAAGGATTGCAGATTAATCCCTTGTGAGCTGGAGAAAGAAGCAGAGCTGTCTACAAAATGTTGTTGCATTAATAAGGGGGAAGATGAAGGAAAGGCAAAGCTGCTCAGAATGGCACATCCACAAATGTAATTTTGAAGAACTTAAAGCAGAAAGGTAATTAACATATTGGGGGAGATACGTATTTGGGGGAGGGTATAGAAAATGAAACAACAGTAAGACATTTTTCAGGGAAGATGCTATAAAATTTGATACAGAATTTGGATGGCATTTGAAATCCTTTTTTATTTCATGACCTACCAGAGAGCTCTGACCACACCACTCATGTTGTACAAAAACCCAGCCATTTTGTTCACACTCCCAACTGCACAAAATGGCTGCACAAGGTGGCATCTGCCACAGAATGATTGGTATTAGGCATAAACTCATTATTCTGACAACTATCTGGCACACAAGCAAGCGATCTGGCATGAGAACCGATGAGATAAGGATTTGGCATAACCGCCGGCAGGATATGAATTAAGCTCAGTGTCAACACAACGCACATGGTTTCCTCTCCATGGACATGCCAAAATCCTTGACACAATAATGAGTTATGCATGATGCCAATCACTGATTGTCAGCTCAATTGCACATCTCTTTTCTGATGCCACCAAACTGCAACGGGATCCAAAGCCGAGGAAAAACTTCCCTGTGAGTTTTGGTGGGGGTGATGGGGTTGCCAGCACACCCAGAGGATTAAGCCTGTTCCCCCTCACCCCTTCCAGGCTCAAGGGATGCAGGAGAGCCCACTGCACAGCCACGGGGGGTGCATTTACATATGACACTGAGAATGTTGCATGTCTGAGTCTAATGAAACTGTCTGAGAAAATGATCAAGCCAATGCCCAACAACAGTTCTGGTACGTTAGAAATCCAGTCTTAAACACTCTTTACTCAAAAAAATCTCAAGTTCGTGTTTCATCTCGCGTGTGCGACTAGACCCCTTCACATGGAAGGAAATGTTTCCAGCGTTGGAGTGAGACAAAACCACACATGTTACCAGCATGGAAAGGGAAGATCACTACTTTCCAGTACTCTCTGCAGGGAAAAGAAGCAGGCAGGAGGTGTTTCTGTCAGCTGTAACATGCCTTGTCGCTGTAGGCTGCCCTCACATCCCTGCCCTGCGAGGCACTCCACCCCAACACCTCTTCACCTCACACAGGTAACACAACTCACCCTTCTGTCACAATCCACAAACTAAACTTAAAATTAAAACAGCTGGCCTCCCCAGAGGCTGAGGGCTCCTCTCCCCTTCCCTGTACGTCTCCCCTCAGGCAAGCCACTGCCATTGCCCCACCCGCCTCAGCTGGGAGGGCTCTCCCCAGCCAGGGGAACTGTCAGCCTCTCCTCTCACCACAGGCTCCACATTCTCCAAACTGAGTCCCCACACCAAGTACACCCCACATTTCCCCATCCTCACCCCCACAGTCCTTCTCAGAGTCAGTGCCACCAGCTGAGGTTTCTCCTCCATTCCCAACTCAAACAACAGGAAGCCATGTGCCTCAGAGACAGGACCCAAATGCTAATCTTCCTAGACTTTAAAGCAGCAACAGTACATTTAATCTGCAAAAGCCAATTAGAATATTTTTATTTACTTCCTCCATCACCACCAAAAACCCAAAAACCCAGTTTTCCTCACCGTGTGTTAAAGTCATGGCTGTCCTCCTGCTGCCAGCAACACTTGCCTTTGCTAACACGTGAGGCCAGGACCCCTAGAAACTGCCACCAGCATTGCCAGAGACAGCACACACCAAGGAACTTTAAATGCATTGCCTTCTATACTATAGCCTAAAACTTTACTTAAAAGGAAAGGCTTACATAGAAGGGAATGGCTGATGCCCTCACAACAAAATTAAACTGCAAACAAATCCAGCTTGTGTGGAAAGCTAGCTGGGCTATACTTAGTCTTGTTATGTCTATGACACAATGCCCTAAAATGACAGTAGACAGAAATGCCTCTCTAATATCTGAGGTTGCTTCCAGATTTAATAAAGACAAACAAATGCAAAAAATCTCCTCAATAACAAGATATCATGTATTAATAAAATGCCAGAAAGTGCTGCATAAAGACCCAGCCCTTGAAGTAAATCACTATGTTAGTGTTTCATTAACTCCAGAGTTTGGTGAAAGCAAAACCAGCCAAGTTAGGCCTCTCCTAGTTTATTTTACTGTAATTTGAACAGGCAGGTGAGTAAAAATGTTGTGGGTTTTGTTGTGTTTTTTTTTTTAAATGGTGATGGAGGACTCCCAAATAATCTCCTTCGCTTTCCCATCTCCCCAAAAGATACATGCAGACTTTGCAAATAGTTTTATCCATTACTGAAACATCTAATTCGTATCTAGAAAGAAACACAACCCTCTAGGAAAAAAAAAAGGTACAACTATAAGTTTCAGAAATACAGAGGTCATTTCTGTCTTAGAAAATGCTCTGGTTTACTAGAAGGTTAAGTGAACCTAATCTTATTATGAAAGGATTGGATGGCTTAAATGATCCACAACAGAAAATTGAGCTTTTTGCCTCTTGATTAAATATTAAAACTCACCCTAGGTTGATAGTGTTTGAAAGGCAAAAGAATCTCACAGCTGTATGGTGACCTACTGTGACCTCAGTTCGGTGGTTTCACCCCATTTGCAACAGAGCAGAGTTTGTACATCACAAAATAGCCACAAAATCCAGTAACCTCGGCCAAGAGCAGCCTGGTCCCTCCTGGACACACACCTGGGCAAAGAACTGAGCCTGCGCAGCCACTTGTGTCCTCAGAACAACTGACACAGACCCTTGGAGGAGCAAATCAATGGGAAGAAAACAAAACAAGAATGCCAGAAGAGAATAAAACGAATGGACAAACTTTTCTGGCTGACATTTCCTGCTGCTGTGTGTGGCATTCTGCCCTCGTGGCTGCCCTCAGCACAGTGCTCCAGCGTGCCCTTCAACCTCTGCAGTTGCTCAGCACAACCACGGCATCAATGTTGTCAAACCATTCCACAAGGACACTGTGTCTCAGGTGATGTTCGGCCACCACCACCAAGTAGTGAGTAACCTGTGCTGACAAGGCATTACAGCCCTGCCATAACCAATCACTGTCTAACCGGAGCAAAATGGCAGCTAAATTACAACCAAAGAGATAACAGCATGTTTATCAAATGGGCATAGCAGTCTGCTAAACAAAACAGAAGTGAGGTGACTTGCAACAGGAGTCAGAGCTACGAACCAGCAGTAATTTTAAAGCCTTTATTCTAGATGAGATTTGGCAGAAGACTGGGGTTTAATTCTGGGGTTTTAAAAAAATTTCAATTAAAAGTATTCAGTAACATGAAAATTGCTCAGCAGAAAACAACTGAGTCCTAGGAAAACAAATTTCAAATGCACTAAATGGGATAAACCATGGAGAGTATAAAAAGGCTACATTTGACCTGTCACCATGAGAAAGTCCCAGTTTGTATTAAAAGGGGGCAGTGGAGAAGACAACCTGCTGTTTAGGGAAGCTGTATATTTAATTTTAGTGCCTATAATGGCATTGCCCAGGACTATAAGATATTATGTAAGGCCTATCATGCTATTTCCTTGGAGGATATCGCTCTGCACTTTCACAGTGTGTCACAGTTTGCTAGTCTCTGTACAATTTAAGTACTGTTTACTGATTATTATTGAGTAGGGGACAAAATTCACCCTCTCTGCAACAATAAATGTAAGATTTATACACAGAGTAGCAAGATGTTTCAACTGCTGCTTGCCATCATACGATTCAGTGAACGTACATCCTAAGAAAGTGAAAAAAAAAACCCCAAAATAACCAAACACAGAGTCACCATTTATTAACACAACATACTGCAAATCTAATTAAAAGTCAAATATGCAATAACCTCATCAAAATCCAAATGTTCTTTACAGAAACATCAAGGAAGAAGGGGCATACAGGGGATGATACCACAAAGGTAATCAGAATTCATCTTCTGGGACTCGTACCCTATTACTCGAAGCTCATTAACAGTACTCCATGCAGTAAAGCAACACCTAGAGACCACATCATTAGCCTCCTACACGTGCATTACCCCATAGTTTGAGAAACTGTAACAAAACCCCCAGAAATTCGCGAGGAAAACCGCGTTTTTTGTTTTGCATGGTACAAGCCTGCTGCAGTTTTAAATAAAATGCTGTTTAAATCCTACAAAACAGCATCAGAACCTTGTAAAAATGGGACTGATCCTTTCTAAATAGCAGTGTGGCCTAGTAATGAACGTACCCTAGCTAGTACACTGTTCTAACATCTAGATTTTGTCTGTGAATACTTCTTTACTGATAGAGCCATGGCTGCTTCCTTTTTCTTTTTCTGATTTGGATTCTTTGTCTGATGATCAATCCCTCTCTGTCAGCTTGCAAAACACAATTCATTAAGTGACTAAACATAACTGACTACTCTGAAACACGACACCTAATTAGTTGAAGGAGAACACTATCTCTTCTCTACATTAACTGTCCAAAAGGAAGAAAGGAAACCTCTAGCCCAGACGGAGAGAAGACATCAAAACAGAAATGGTCACCTTGAGTTTTACACGCTATATAGTACAGAAATATACTCAGACAAAAAAAGTTAAATAAAACAGCTATCACAATATTCAAGGAAATAAACAATATCCCGCATGTTAAAATACGGTTACAGAAGCACAGGCTTAAAAAATAGCCAAAACCTAATTCAAACCAATAAACAACAAAATATCCCAGGTGGAACTAGCACTTTCCTCTTTTTACTGTGAAAATGGTGAGGGGAAAAAAGGGCTACAGAGCAACCAGAGGTAACTGTGAGATGGGAATGAAGTGATTCATTTTACAATGCTACATATTCTCTTTCAGAACCCACCCTGCAGTACTCTACAACCTGCAAAAATCTGTGCTCCCATTTATTAGGTTTCACTGTCAGCAGTAATAGTGACAGTGACTAACATAACAACCAGTGCTTCTGTGCTGCTCTATCTGTACATCTCAACAGAAGCAAAAGTACAGTGCAGTGCGATGTAGAGACCATCACCCTGCAGACCAGTGAAGAGTCTGCAATACCAGAAGTCCTATCTGTTGTTACAGATCAGGATAACATGATCTGGTAATAAACACGAGCCAAAAGTTGTAGACCTCTCCTAGGACCCAAGCTACTAATTTGCTGAATTTTCTTTCTGGTTTAATCTCTTAACTGGGAAAAAGGAATGGCATTATGCAGTAAATCAGAAGGCTCACACCTTCTGAGCAATTGTAAGAAAACAGTAGGGATAAACTCAGGTGGAAGCCCAAAGCATCAAAACTGAACCACAGGGACAAGCAGCTGCACCAGGTGCTGCAGAAGCATGCAGCTCTACGGCTGTGCCTGCAAGACAACAGCCTTTGTAGCCAAGAGGAAGCCTTGAGGCCTCTAGCTTCACTCATACTCTAGTCAGCTTAATTTACTTGCAAATCAGTACACAAGCTATGAACTGCAATAAAAATATTTTGCCATCGATGGCAAGATGAATTTAAAAATCAATAAAAATACATTTTGTAAGGAACAAAACAAATGAGTGATGGTTTGCTCAGTGATGTGCAGATTTTTACACTATAGGTGACTTTCAGATGAAAACAGTAGTTTGAGGTTTCACTTTCTTTCAGTGTCCCCATGTGAGGTAGCCCATGTCCAGCCTTGTTTCAACAGGTCTCAAGCAGCTTTCAGAAGTCTGTACACTCAAGACATTGCAGTTTGGCCATTGGTGCTGATGCTCCAGGTTGTAGATCAGCCTATGGAATTTCTGCTTAGCAGGACATTCTGACATTTCAGTGCCTCTTGCCTTCCCATGTTGGAAATAAAAATCAGTATTTCAGAACTATCTGTGAAATGCTTCTGAGGAGCTCCATTTTAATAAAAGCAAATGACAAGGTTGAAGGCTGATTATCATAATATAATCTTGCAATAAAAGCATAAATTAAATCAATTCCTTCCAGTTCCCTTCCCAATCCAATGAGCTCGATCAAATCACCCGTCCCAATACAGAAAATACATCAAAAAATATCAACCATCTTTACTCATTACTTTGGTGCACATTTATGACGTGCAATGCAAACGGAAAACACACTCACTCCTCTGGCAAGCCATGAATTTCAGCTTGCCCTGTTGGAAATACCTGTGACTAACCTGCATGCTGCAGCCAACTCCAGAAGGTGCCAGAGAGGGAAGCAGATTCCTGCACTGCTTTCTCTCCTTGCCTACTTCCCCCACCCCCAACTTCTTACCGAAGAGTTGCACTTTTGTACTTTGGGGCCTCTTATTTTAATTTATGCAACAGCTTAAAACATTTTGTTAGGGCTGAGTGAGACCATCTGTGCAAGAAATAAAAGATGCCTAAGGGTAAAATAGGCAAGAGCAGTAATGCTGAATATGTGGAAGGTAATCGACTGCCTATGGATTTTGTATCTACCGCTGTGACCTTTCCAAGGAAGGAGTACAGTCAAGGGTAACTTCATGTCATGGCTGCTCCAGAAAGAAAAATTAATCCAGAATAGCGTTAGTACCTTCCAGAAAACTGAACAGCCATGATTTCCTGTCACTTCTCAATGCCTACATACAGTTTAGCATCCTATTTGCATAAAATTATAAAAAATCTCCTTCATTGTGTCCTACAAGAAGATCTGCCAGCATGTTTTCCTGAGGTGAGCAGGGAGTCAAGTTGATTCTGAAACATAAACTTTTTGTCAAGGATGGCAGTGTTGCTCTTTAAAATGATGGATCACTTCCTACAACTCTTAAATTACCATTACAAAGCCCTGACCTTGTGTGAATTAAGTATTCCCTGAAGATGTTGAGGAATATTTTACGAGTTGTTTCATTTTGCTGTCTTCTTTCTGATTACCTTTGGGGCTTATTAAGAATTTTTGTTGTTGTTGTTTCTTTTTTTTTTTTTTTAAATAACTTAGACTGGTCCAGGACAAAGAGGGAAAAGGAACCTAAATTGGGGTTGAAATGTATCTAAGTTCAAAGATGAAAGTGTTTTATTTACAGAAAAGAGTTTCAAGGAAAGAAGTGAGTACTTTTATCTAGGGAACCTCCTCTCTTCTCTGGAGTAATTACATAAATGCAAAGCACACAGATATAAAGTTTTGTCTCACTGTTGACCTTGTATTCTGGAAAAGAAAAATCAGCTTCAAGATGACAGGTGACAGTGAGCCAAGTTCATCAGTGGTGCAAGCTGGTTTTTAGAGCTTGAGGCACAAGGGTACACAGGAGCACTTTCAAGAAAGAACACTTCAGGCCAGAAAAAGTACATACTTGGGATCACCATCAGAAACCTACAGAAAAGGCACTGATGAAAAACGTTTGCTGTGTAGCAGGGGTCAGCTCTGCTTGCAAAGGATATATCCTTGAGTAGTAAAAAACCAATCATTTATCTTCCACTGCAGAGCAGTTAGAATCTCTTTTTTGGATTTGTGCTGTTCCCATTCCCAGGTAATCATGACATTCAACAAAATTCAGAAACTCTTCTCATTTTTCTTTAAACCTTTTCTATCCCTTTTAGAAGTGTCCAAGATCAGGAAGCAGAAAAACCCAAACTGAGGCTGGAATATATAGCTAGGACCTGGACCTCCTGCATTACAGAAGCACTCAGGATAGGAGAAGCAGTGTCCTCACTCCAAGCCAGAACTCTGCAGTCCATGCATGTGTAGTGGCACAACAAGACAAGTGGTGCTACTGCCATACAGCTCCTTCCCCTCATACAAACTTTGAATTGAATGATTTGCTGAAAGTAGAGATGCCAATAGGTTGCAGTTCATGTGGGGTCTTTATTACTTCTTGCATGACTCCTCCCTTTGCAATACCTTGATGACTTAAGATGCAGTTATTAAATGTGGGTAGTAAAAATAAATAAATAAATAAATAAATGAAATTCACTTTGTAACCTACACAAAAGACACAAATAACCTGTGATTGTTAAGGCAACTAATGGCTTGTGGACTGGATTGCTCAGAAGGCTGATAATGCCTTGGTGGTCGGTGGTCTGTATCTGACGAAGATCAGGAGTGACTCCTACTTGACAACTACTCTCCAAATTATAATTTCAGATTTTCTACAGGGCAAGCATACTTATGCCTGCAACTGCAAACAGGACTTCCAACAAACAGGCAGCCTGAGGGGCCAAAAGAACATGGAGGCTGAGGAAGTATTAAGTCAAAATGTAATCCTGTGCAACCTGAAGTCTGAAGGAAGGCTGGCACTGTGCATAACCCATCACATCTCGCTGCTGCTTCTACCAAATGAAAACCAAGTTCTGTTAGATAGCATCATCAGTACTGCAGGTTTCAAAAACCAACCAACCAAACAAACAAAACCCACCCTGTATTGGACACCACTACCACCAAAAATCAGTTTGTGGAATTTAGACTCTGAATGTGAGTGAGAAGAAATCTTGAATCTGCAAAAGCTTTATGCATCTATCTTCCTCTGACTGGTTACAGCTATCTCCCTAGCAACATATGTTTCTGTGAACTAGAGCTTTGCCATTAGAAACAGGTTCTTAATTAGGAGCTTATAATAATTTATAAACTGACAGCTGTGGCACAAAGCTAGCTGACCAAAATCTAACGATTAAAGCAAATAAAACCCCACCCAAAAAGCCAGCCAAAAAGCAAAAACTCAAAGCAGCAGCTTCTGATCCTGATTTCTGCAGCGCACACCTGGACGTTCTGCATCTCAGCTGGCCTGTGTGGGACACGAGCTCCAAATGACAGGAGATCTGTGGTGTGCCATCAAGTGGACTCAGTAATAAGGTCTAATGCCAGTGTTGTTTTGCCAGGAGCAGAAACAAACCTATCTGGGAGATGCTTGTTTGTTGCAGGCAATGCTAAAATTCTCTTGGCTCCTTCTAATGGGATAGAAAAGCTGGTGTCATTTGGGAAGTGACTAGAAGGAGGTAGTAGGAGGTCCAAGTGCAGGATGGAGTCTCCTTTAATGATCTGTTTGCCATTGCAGGGAGCAACAGCCTCAGTGCATGCCCTGTCGAGGAGCTATCCCAGCCCAGCCAAAGCCAAAATCCTACGCAGCTCTCTAAGCCTGATGGAGACACATAATGAAATACAATCCTGTCAAGCTTGGCCCCTGGGTAACATTTTCACTTCTACATTCCATTTTCAGTTTAGGTCGAGATTTTTAAGAAGACAGCAAGCAGCACTCCAGTCCCAGGTGACAAGATCTGCTCAGATTTAGACTTTGAATGTTGCAAATTAAATTCCCTCATCAGGCCTCTAATCACTCTTACCAGATGGGGCTTGTGCTCAATTTTGGATCCACAGGAAATTTAATGGTTATTGTTTCTGTTTAAATAGGAGATTATTGCATTTTAATAAGTTCTCTTTGGGACTTGCAGCAACAATAGAGCACTATGAATTACTGTAGATAGCTGTTACTGCATGCTGGGGAAAAATCAAGTTACTAAGTGTGACAAGTTGCTTTTTCTTCCCTTCCAGCAATCGCTCGGAGTGTATTTACCACCAAATTAAGTATGTGCCGTGGGGATAATATTTTTATCCTGCCGAGGGGGGAAGGCGCTTGTCTGTGGATTTTCATTAAAATGACACATCTGTTCAGCAATTTCACAAAGTAATTCTGCTGAAAGTTTTATCAGCTAATTTTAATTATTCACTCCAGTGGGTTGAATACAGGATTCATCATGTTGAATTAATACATTTGACGGGAATTTCACAAAGAGGGGGGAGAAAAAGCAATCAACAAATTGAATTGTCATGCAATATGGATTAAATTGAGATTCTTTAATTAGGATAAGCCTGAGATTTGGTATTTTGAAGGTATTAGAAAGCTTAGCAATACAGTGGTAAAGATTAAGAAAATGCAATTAAATATTACACTTTGGACACAGGCAGCGTATCATGTGAGCAGAAGACAAGGGTCCTCTTTTAGCAGCACAGTTACTAGTGTCGGTTTCAAGAATTTCTGACTGAGTTACTGGGGATGCCAACCAGGATGACTTCTGTCTGACAAAGCTGAGCTACATGGAGGGGGGTTTGAAAAGGAGATTGTCCTTCTAAATGCTGAAACTGTACTTCTCTTTTAAAAACAACTTCTAACACAATCACGCACAGACTATGGATCATTATACCATGTTAAACGTCAGTGTATCTCGAAACACACACACAGACTGGCTCTCAAGTCACACCGACTGTGCTTGACAGGCAAATCAGAAACATGAGTGTACATTTACAAGCAGCAGCAGAAATTAAGTCAGACCTCCAGACCAGTATGATTGTGGGTGACAATGAGCAGGTGGATTTTCCTACATTAAATGTCCCTGTTGTTTTGTGTAGCTGTAAATGATAAGTAAAATTAAAAATATTTAATTAGTGGAATCAGTGAAATTACATACAGAAACCTGTGTGCTTACCAAAATGTAAGAGAGTCCTAAGTGCCACAGAAGATTTTCTGTTAATTTGAATGTTATTACTACTTCCTCCTCTTCCAAAGCCAAGAGACAAGGCTACTGAGTTCAAACTAGCTCTAAAGAAATCCAGAAGCACTGACCCTCACTGGGAAAACTGCTGTGAATATATTATGATACACGCTGCTGATGAGCTGGCTGTAAGCAGTATGACAAATTGCATAACAAAGAAATATTTGGCAGCAACAGCACGCTGCATTTATCTAACAATACATATTTTAATATGCTGTTCTGGCGGCTGCTTCCCATTGCTTCTGTCTCATCCTGAACGTACACTGAAACGGGGTCTGATCTTACACCTCACCAGGGGCTGTGGTCTCCAGTGACAACACAGCATCACCGTGCCATACTATAACACTGCTTGGTGGGAATGAAACTTTTAGATGTACATGACAACTCCAAACCTACTGAATATCAGCAGGCTGTGTCTCCAAAAGAAGAGCGATTTCATCAACCTTTCAAATTCAATTACATTCCTCGAGAATGTTTTCATACACTATCACCCTACGGTTCAAATGTAGATGAACATGGGCCCATCTAGCCTTAGGAGCACAAATCACGTTACCTGACTTTAGTAATCAAAAATCTAAATGTCTGATCAAAACTAGTCATCTGAGCTTTCTCTATAGACAAATGGAAGAGCCAGACATCATCAGAAGATAGCTCAATCCACTTGTCATAGGTACATAACTAAAGACAGGATGGGTCATTCTTTGCAGGTGAATTTGTCTGTAGATGGGATGAGGAGATCTGAAAACTAGTTTACACTAGACATTTCCAGTTCTCACTCCTAGCATCTACCCTGGATGTACAACCCTACTTCTCTTCTGCACCTGGTACCCAACGATGCATCAGACATGATCACATATGTCAAGGTTGTCTGGCCTCAGGCCAAGTTTCTGCTTCACTTCCCAGTTTGTCCATCCTTGATCAGCATCCCTGACCTCATTCTAGCTCAGTGACTGAGGCCTGTACCTTTCTGACCTGAGCACACCTGAGCTAGAGACAGCACTATGAGTGCTGAAGCACCAAGAAGCAGGATTCACCAGGAGCTTGCATGGAGCCTGTCGGTAACGTGCTTCCAGGACCTGAAGTTATCACATTTCACTGTTTCAAGGAGGAAGAACTATTATTTCAGTAGAAATACTAAGTAAATTATTACCTTAACAGCAAAAAATTGAATTTTTCATGCTTGAAAGTCCAGAAATTTCACATTTAATTTAACTTTTGTAATACAATGGTCACTGAGTTTTGGGGGGAAAAGGCCAGAAAGCTTTGATTTTGAAATTTGCTTTTTTTTTTTTTTAAACCTCCTAATTGCTAAATGAATCACTTGTTGAAGGTCTGACACAATGCATGTTTCAAATCTACAGAACTGACACAATGTAGTTGTCAATTTTCATACTGATAGAGGTCTCCAATTGCATTTCACACATGGCTTTGTCAGTGAAAGCTTAATGTGCCTTAAATAGCTCTGCTGCCCAAGCTAAAATACAGCCTCTCAACTGTGGATCCATTGCAGTGAAAGAAATACCTTCCAGAAATCCTTACTATCCTTACTTTTATTAACATCCCCATTAAACCAAATTAACAAAAATAATGCAAATGCAAACATAACTCATCTCTATCTCTTTACACATAAAAATAGAATTACTTTATGAATGGAAAAAATTGATGAAACGCTGAAGATTCAGGCAAAACCTGCAAGTTGATCAGACTGCAATTCCACCCCCAAAGTTGGCTGTTGCAGAGTTCAAAGATTTGAAGGCCAGGCTTCAATTACACTGGACTGTTTACACATTTCCTTCTCTCCCTGCCCTTCTGCTGCCCCTGTGCTCAGATGTCATATTATCCTTATCAGCAGATTAAAAAACCTCTTTGCAGAAACACTTATCTGTATGATACCAGTGATGACACTTAAGCTTTAACTTTCCTATTTAACACTCCATGTGCCTTACAGATATCATCCTAGACAGATGAAATTATGTGTTCAAGACTTTCAGGGTCAGAAGAACAGGCAAAACAGGTTGGGATAATGGTCCATCCAGCCTAACCTCCTGTCTCCAATGTGTTTCAGAGGAAAAGACCGAAATATCTCAAAGTCCCAGGATAAACCTCCATTGAATAAACTTTCCTCCTGTCACACAAGATTTATATCCTCACTAAAGCCTGGATTTTTGGCAGTTCCCTCCTAAAACTCTTATTTATTTTTAGTATTTTCTGTAACAGCTGGAGACACATTTCCTGTTGATACAAATCAATACCAAAACCTGCTCAAGACTCACCCAGGAAATACTTTCTTTCCTGAGTTTAAAAAAAGAACTAACAAACCCCCCCTTGCTTGCTGTTAATTTTGCAACTTCTCTTCTTGAATTTCTCCTCGCTCTTGAATTATCATCCACTGTAGCCAATAAACACACCCAAGGTGAGCGTTTCTGAAATGCAGAACAGAGCTCCTAAATGCTATCCCAGGGCAGCAGGGCCCACTGCACCAGCTAGTGACCTCACTGAAGTGCCTCAAGAAAGCAAGAAGGCAAAACCCAAGTCCTTACTTGAACAGATACTGAACAACATTTAACATACCTCCTTTTGTCAGATATTTAATAGATGTTATGAATTTTCTGTCCTGTCATAGTTGAGCACTCATTAACATGTCAAAAATTGATACAGTAGATCTGATTCAATTTTTTAAAAGGGTGAAATTTATATCTAATATTTCTGGCTTCACAGCCAGCCAGCCAAAATAGTAAAACAGATGCTAAGATATCTGCTCCCTTGTATTGTCCTGCTCCTGAGCGATAGCATCGAGCTACTATTCTAATGGACAGTCTAACAAAAGGCAAAGCAACCCAACCTGAAACCCCAAAGGATCAGAATGGCTTCAGCAAGGTGTGGTGCTATGATGTAATCCAGGAATATCGCTATTTGCTAATTGTATTAGCACTCTGTGTGACCTCATCAGGAAGGTAAAATGACTATATAATTATATTGGCTCATTAGCATTTCCTGTAGGAATATAATACTCTGTCTTAAGTTGGAAAAGCAAGCAGGAAAACGCCATCAAGGCTGTACAACTTCCGTCCAGCCCCTTAGGGGCCAATTAGAAGACAATGGCCAACTTCCACACTTGGGCTTGACATTATGCAGCTCTTTTCCAAGATTAGGATCATTTGAAGAAGTGAAATGTCTAAGGGCCAATGCACCATAGTGATAAAAGCCTCTCTGGAGGAATGGAAATAGTTTGTGGCTTGAGAGTAAAAAATCCTCTGTAGACCCCTGTGGTGTCTCAACACCACAGGAAGCCCAGGTGTGTGAGGATGGTGATGGAAAAGATGGGCAGACAAATGACACAAGTAATATGCCAGTTTGTACTTTGTTTCCTTAAAAAATGGCTTTTCTGAATAGAAACCACCTTGCTTCTAAAAAAATGCCTGATCACAGAGTAGACTCATAGTGTCTAGAGGAAGAAAAGGGGAGAAGTTAAGCTTATCCTAGTGCTGCACAGGTACCCACAGCTGATACTCAGGTCAGGGCCTGGTCTCAGGATGAAAAAAATGCACCAAATTCCCAAGAAAAAGGAAGTTCCAGCCACCTATCACCCAGAGGCTGGAAAAGCTGTTTATCTGGTACCTTCAAAGTATATCCTTCATTCCTAACTTATCTTGCCATGCATCACTCTTGATTAAGAATTAAAGAAAATGTACAGCAAACTTATTTTTGTGCATTTATTTTGCATTTTTCCCAACTACTTCACTTGTTGAAAAGCAGAATTACTTCTGAATATGGGTCTCTGTTAGCAGGCTCATCTCAATAAACTTCCACTTCAGAAATAACTGGCATGAAAGCAGTCATACTGTGTCAAAACTAAAACCACTGAATTTTACAAAACACAATACTTAATGACAAAAGGCAAGATAACTTTATATTAAGTATTTAGTGAGGGAAATGGAGCCATTGTCACTGTTTGACTCAGGTCTGACAACAATGCTCTCGATCACCTCCCCCTCCCACCCGGGTAGGGAAGGAGAGAGAGAAAAAGAGAGAGACTTGGCTGGATCGAAAACCAAACTACACAGCTTGAATTAAACACTAGTGATGTAAGAAAATATATACAGTTATATACAAATAGGTTCAGGTATGTGCAAGAGCCTCTCGCCTTCCCCCACCCCCAGCAACTCCCACCACACTCCCCTGAGCTGGAACAGTCCCAAGAAATCCCAGAACTGCTGCTGGAGAAAGGGGAGAGTGATGAGGGTCAGGAGAGCTCGAGCCTGGGGGTGCACGGGGAGGGATGGACAGAGTCCTCCCCAGATGCCGGCCATGGGTGGAGGAGAAGGGAAGAAGAAGCAGGAAGGAAGTTGTCTTCTGTGATCTCTGAGCTTACGTAGCTCTATGGAATGGAAGATCTCTGGCCAGTGTTGCTGTCTGTCTCACTCAGCCTCCTACAAGGGGGTCACAGATCTCCCCGTAGTGTCTGAGCCAGCAGAGTGAAGGTGTGACCTTGAAGACTCAGCAGTTACAAAAACATTCCTCTGTCTTATCAGCTCTAGCTAGAGCACACTGTTGCTAGTTAAAAGAGAGCTCACTGAAGGAAAAAAAAAATCAGTAAAAGGAAAAGTGGCTTCATCCTGGCTCAAACCAGGACGAGCCATCTTGAATTTTTTTAGTTAAAAACACAGCTGCAGGTATGAACAGAAATCCAAACTCCTGAAAATATGAATAACTCTTACTTGTCTTTCACTGAAGGGAATAAAGTCCCTTTCAAGAATGCATTGAAAAAAAATAACATTAAATACCCCAGCCAGAGACATTCTCAGCCAACCTTCATTGCTGGGAGTGTTTTTACGGCCAACTTATAAATTCCTCCAAACACTTTTTACCAAGTAATGAAAATACAGGCAGGACCTTAACACTAGCAGACATGGCTCAAGTTCTGAGCACATGGAGTTTACATGCAAGCCATCCAAACTGCAGCATACCCAAGCCTCTTCAGAGGGGCCACCCCTTCCTCTGCAGATGGTGCATAGATGCAGTAGTCAAACACGGGTGACATATTAAGATCATGACAAAGCACTGATGACAAACTTCCAGACAATAAAGATGAGACTCTAAACATTATTGCTAGAGCATATCCAGAGAAAATGAGCCAAAAAAAAAGCCACCCCAGACACTATCAAAAATCCCCCAAGAACAGTAATAGTCATAAAGGATTTTAAGTATCTGTCTCAAAATGAATGCCTTTTCTTTAGGCAGCCTGTCAGACAGGATGTAGCAGCACAGGCAGAGCACAGCTCGAGGTGTGCTCTTACCTCTGCCCCACTTTCAGCCACTTGGGACTTTACATTCTGGGTGATCTCTCCCACAGCATCCAAGATGTAACAGTGAGTTGAACAAATTTTTTGATTTATTTTATGCTAGACAGAAAACTCCTAGGTTTACTTTAACATAAATGCTCAAAATATAATACATTTTTTTTCTTGTGGTTTCTGCCAATATGTATTTATTATTTCCTAGGAATCTACATTACTGCTTTCTCATGATGCTAATATGTCACCCATACTCAACAGTTACTTTTATCTACAGCAGAACTGATAAGTAAAAGCAATTACACACCATTCCAAGCCCTTTGGGAAGCTGCAGTTTCTAGCAGTCTAAATACAACATTCAGACTTGTCTGTCAGTATTGCAGCAGATAAGATTCTGGCATGACAAACTATATGAAAAGTCCATTTTCCATTGAAAACACTCAATACTTCCCAATTTTAATTGGTCTGTTTTATTATACTTGCTGTAAAAAAGAAATTTGCTGTCGTGATTTTATCTAGTCTTGAATCTAGTCAGGACTGTTTACAGCTATGCTGTTACTCCTGCCAATTTGCTGTAAATCACACAAGTCATCATCTGGTTAGGGAAATCCATGGGAAAACTTTGTGATTCTTCAGTGTTGCAAAAAATAATCAAAACTAAGGAACACGGGGCCAACAAATCCTGCTAGACCAAGGAGAGCCTTCCTTCCCATCCATAACCGACACCTCCAGAAAATCCAGCTGTACAGCAGGGCCAGGCTGGGAGGGGTTGCATTCCCATGCAGCTGGGAATGATGTTCCCTGTTCCCAGTGAGTCCCTCACCTTGAGCACAAGTTCGTCCCCTGCTGCCACCTCAGCTCACACAACTGCCTGCCCACAGACCACATGTGGGGCTCAACCAAGCTCCCAGAACAGATGATGAGGGATGAACCAGTCCCGAGGGTCCCATCTCCTCCTGCAGCAAGGATTTCTTTTACCAACCTGAGGTGCCTCCAAGGACAATACTCCCCAGTTATAACTCAGTCTGACTCCAGCCTGGGGAGAGCTCATCTAGGAGACAATGAGACACATTTTATTTGGTGCCAGTGTTTCCCCAGTGACTGTACAAGAAGCCTAGGAAGCTCCATCCACCTTAGTCAGAGTCAGCTGCACGATCCCCAGTGTGCTTTCCATCTCCACCTCCACAAGAAGTACTCCAAGGGATTCTGTGCCATGTGGGTAGGGCACTGCCTTACCCAAGAAAAACTAAAGCAGCTCCTGGTGGGAAGTCATGACACTCAACCAAACCCACCAATGGCATCTCGCTCTTCAACAGGGGCCTGCATGCAGGAATTCAACACCCTTTACTTTACACACATCAAGTTTAGCCTTTTTACCTTTTAACATTTATCTCCATAAACCTGATAAGGGATCTGTATGTAAGAGAGGAGAAACTGGAAACCAGCTGTATCCCAATTAGTAAATACAAGGAAAATTGAAAATATATATAGACAGAACCAATTCATAGATTTTCACCTCAGGCAGGCAGGTTTTCCTGGTTTCTAGACATTACAGTATTTCACGGCCTCTGTGCTTAAGTGGCACAGAGGTCTGCTGTCAGAATTCCCTCATACAGCACAAGTAAAACCCCTCAAAATCCCCTATATACTGAGAAAAGATAAACCCACACAAATAACTGAGTTTCAGCAACGATACAAGAAAGTACCTGCCGGTCAGTAGAAGACCTGATGGAGTAAGTGGCAAATAAGAATTTTGGCCATTTAAGAACTATTTGGGGAAGCCATAACAGATTACTGTTAAAATGATTACTTAAAAGGTACTCAAAACAACTTCAGTTGTTTAACAACTTCAGTAAAAGTTTCACTTTGGAATAAACATTCCATCAATAACTCACTTCAAGCCTTTTTCTGGCTTACAGGCAAACACCATGTCTTTCTTCTTCATGTGTTTAAAATACTACAGTGTTCCCTCAAAGTTTCAATGCAAATGGAACAGGGAAAGATAATGCTGCTTGTGATTGCTGTCTCTAGCATGAAGTCAGTTTCTTGCTTGTACAAATGTAAACATTTAAAAATTTATGAATAAAGTTAGTGTACACACTCCATTTCTGTTTACTGGAATAATTACTTCCACTGGTTTTTAACATAAAGTCTGTTTACACTGAAAACTCATTATACACTGAACATTTAAAAAAAAAATCATGGACAAACCCTCTCTTATTTTGAACAACAGGAAACAAAAAGCTGACATCCAAAATATATTTTGCTTTAGTAATTCTAAGCTGCTCAGTCCATGGAGGGCTACATCATGTACATACAGAAACATGTTCAGTCCCATCAGCATTCCTCTCACAGGCAGGCAGGCAGATGTCAGAGCAGCAGAAGGAATGCCAAATGTCTATCAATAAGGTATTACCATGGCCAGAAATAACTGAGTTAAGATGACTGTGTGGTTACTTTGTAAGGCAGTCCAAGTGGGGGAAATATTTACTCTACAAGCTGAGAATTTTAAAATCCATCTAATGTCACTTAAAAATAGGAGGCACAATGTGACTGATTCTCTGACCACAGAAATCACAAGGCAAAGATGCTGCTATTTCTGTAAATACAAGGGGGTATAAAGCAATGTGGTTCCACTGAATTCAGGAGATCTATACTCACTGACGACAGATGAACATCTGGTCCTTTAATTTGGAGAAAGGTAGGATAAATACTTCTCCACCATTCCAACAAATTCCTGTTAACCCCAACAACTCAGATTTACACCAGAATATATTTCTTCTTAAGACTCAGGCTGAAAATCTAGGCAGACATTAAAAAATACTTGGCAGAAATAAATGCAACCAATCACTGGCACTTTCTCCTGGAGCCTTCTGAAAATTCAAACTACATGGAAAAATTTCAAATGCACATTAGACATCTAAAACCCAGCTTGTATTTCCACAAGTCATTTCAGCCACTGAGGAAGCTGACCTCTGCCATCTCCCAATAAAAGTTAGGATTGCAAGACATTAGGCACCTCTTGATAGAAGCCTCAGGCTCCTAAGATCTGAGGCCACAGCTGATTTGCGAAGGTTAAAGACAAAATTCTGTCTTCTACTACCTTTCTTCAGCTGCAATTGCCCACACAGATGGTCCACTGTATTACTCTGTGTCAAGGTCTGCTCACCTGGAAACAAAGAGGTCTTAAAAATTTCCCTGGTCCTGAAATGAACTGCTTGTTTGGATGACTGAGTACACTGGATAACTTCTAAATCCCTTCAAAATAACCCAGAAGCAATGACAACAAAAATCTCAAGCCCTCCTGGCAGGACAGGTGGCATGTTAAAGTGGCTCATATTATCACTTCCCTTCACATCTAACTCATCTGTTATTTTCTTTCATAGAAAAACACAATCCGCATTGTTAGGTTTTGTGTGTAAGTATGTCTGGCTTATATAACATTTTCTGCTGTCTAATTAGTTTACTAGCAATTAAAAAAACAGCCATGGCAGAGCTCCACTTGCCAGTTTCACCTTGTCACAAATCTGCTTGATTCTCACTGTGTCTTAAATGAAACGTACCACTAGCAGGGAGATCTTTCCCATTAATTTTTTTTCCACCATTTGGTATAATTATTCCTGACAATTTGCCCATCACACTGTAAGAGTTTTTCCAGAAGGAGAAAAATACTACTTTGTGTTCTTGTGATCACAAGTCTAATTGAGTGGAAAACAAATCTGTTAAAAAGAAAGAAAAAAAAAAAAAGAAGGAAAAAAACCCACTAAAACAGAGATTGAGGGAAAACAGGCTAATATTTCACTCGGTTGAAAATAATATGATGAGCAAAATAGCATGGAAAAATGTTACCAGCCACTCCTGGAAATCTTAATAGATTTCCTTCCCCTGACTTCCAGAGGAAGTCTCTGCAGCAGATGCTGTTTTCATATAACTAATGATGACACTCAGGTCTATTTTCCTGTGACGTACAGCTCCTTTGCATGGTTTTTAATTACTCCTATCATTATAACTTTCAAGCTGGGGTACAGCAATCGCTCGGTCGCAGTGGTGCATCGCTGCTAGTGCCGATGCCGACTGGTGGGAAGGCCACTTTCCCTTTAATCTGTGGCAGCAGAAAAGTAGGTGCCACGTGTGTAATTTAAACTGACAGGGAACATTAGCATTACCACACACTTTGTCAATTAAATGATGGTTTAATCAGTACAAATCTGAATGGTCAAATAATGTTATAATTAAAAGGAAATAATGGAAAGCGGTTTGGTGATTAATTAACAGAACAGCAAGTACCAGCCACACGTCTTGTATGTGATATTATTTCTTTGCTGTTACACACTGGCTGGGGTGGGGGCGGTGGAAGGCGCGCTGACCTTGCAGCCTGAGAAAATCCATTTCTGAGCTGCAGATCCAGCAGTAATGGCAATTTTCACCGGCTCAAATAAATGAGGGAGAGCTTTACCTTTTTACCTTCCCTGCAGTGCTCTTCAAAGCACTGCCATATATGATCACTAGTGACTATTTTTTTTTTCCCCCCCCCTGCCTTTACAAATAGGAGACTGGATACCTTGTAAACCCTGGACACCTTGACATACATTCTGGAACACCAGAAAATAATGCACTGTCTTTATTTCCCACTGGCTGATGGCTTGATCATTACAGCAGCTTTCTTACCACATCAGCATGCAACAAGCTACAGCACAGTACGTTCTGGCACTCTGTGAGACATACTGTAACATACAGGATTAAATACAGAACAATATCCATCACCAACACAGTGCAGCTCTAAGAAGGAAGCACTTGCTCTGGCATGTCTAACATACACCAATCACTCTGTACTAAATAAAGTAGGAAAAGGTGCACTTAGGACATCAGGAGGCCTTTTATGATTCAAGAACAGAACACACCCAGTTTTCCAGCAGTGGGTGCTAGTCTCTAGCAAGGTTTAACTCGCAAATATTCTCAATATGCACAACTCTAGAGAAACTCAAAAGTATCAGGGGTGTTGTAAGATAGGCCCCAAAAGATAGCATGTAAAATTTGAAACTTTTTTTGATATTTCAGAAGCTTTAAAAATCTGTGCTTAATATGAAACAGATACGATCAGACCTTAGATTTTAACCTACTGCTGAAGTGTATCCCACTGGCCTGTCACCAGGATGCCAGCTCTGATTTGACTGTCTGGCCTCCAGCAGACAAAGGCTGGTATCATAAATGTCATCCTTTCACTTTGGGTCATCAATCTACCTCATAATGGTCAACAAAAGACCAGCAGATGGATGTGTTAAAAACAACTAACTGACCAGCAAGAGAGTCAGGTCAAATCCTGTTCTTCAGGACAGGGAGAGCTGCCACAGTGCTAGAGTAGCACAGTGCACCCAGCAAATTTTCTAAGGTCCAGGGTTAGTGAACAACAGAAAGCTGAAGACTCTTCATCCAAATTTGTCATGTTTTGCCTTATTACAGCATATTGTACAACAAAACAGCAACAAGCACATTCAGTCACGGGTAAAATGAGGGTGGGATGTTATATTTAATATTTATACGCATGGCATACTGGCAAAATTACTGGCATCTGTATGTGTGTGAATGACTGCTTTGAGGAACATGTGTTGTGTGCAATGCTGTTTATTATCAGTAAATGAAGCCAAAAGCTAAGTTGAAAATGAATGCTAAATTAAAAATTATATAAAATGGAGTGAAATGATTTAATTAGCAGATTATAAGTGACATGCTTTACTATCAGAACTATCTTGGGAGGGATTGAGGGAACGGAGGAGGAAAAAAACCCCACAACTTGACTAGACACAGAAGGGTGGAAAAACATTTCTTCTTCCTCTGTCTGTGGAGTTACAAACACAGTAACATATTGTCCTGGTGTTTATAATCACAGACTCTGCTGCCGTCACAGTCCTTGCTTAATGAGGCAGACAGTTAGAAATAATAAGACTTTGAAACAAATTGTTCTCACTTCTAAAAAGGGAAAGAGAAAAGATGTGTGGTGCTGTAATACAGTGCAAGAGGAGTGGCTCGATTGCATCTCTGTACTTAACTCCTCATACTGTTTCCCTCCAAAGGAATTTTTGAGTTGAGAAATGTGTTACAGTTTCTTATAAGACTAAGAAAAAAGCTCAGAACTACATTTATCCTCGGGTTTTGCCACTAACTTGTTGCATGACTTCATTAAAAAAGCATTGCTTGCTAAATTAATTAACATATGTGAAATGCTTTGAACATTTTTGCTTGGTCTCTACCTTTAAAACAGAATATTTCACTCCTATAATGATCTTCTATTAAAACTGTCAATATTCTCTGCCAGCAGAAATTGATTTAGCTTCTCTGTGCTTACAGGAGCACGGCTGGAAAGCAACCTGCCACCCCACATGCTAAATGGCACTAGGGATATGTCAGAAGGTGGGAATTCCAGCCCTCAAGCCTACACATTCACATGATTCCCTGGCACCACAGGCAGTGGAATAAGGTAGGTTCACAGATTCTTTTCCCATCATTTCCCTGGACACCCCATCTTCTCCCAGCACTATCCTCCTCCGCACAGACTTTTTAGACAGCATATGGAGCTCACAGCCCAGCTTGCTCTGTCCCCAGCGTGCAGATCCCCTGGGCTGCCTGTCAAACTCCTACTCCCCTGCTCCCAGAGAGCAGAATCATCTAAGTCTGCTGCACCATGAGAATGCTCAAGGCTCAATACAGCCTTAAAAAACACATTACCACACGCAAGCCTCTCTTTGATAAAATAATCCTGTTTAAATTCAGAACCCAGAAAAATATGACAACTTTGGTAACCCTTGAAAGTAAAAGCCTGTAATTTATTTTCATCTCCAAATACCGAGAGCGTAAATGCAAATAGATTTGTTATAAATGGGCACCAGTGCTTATATTTGTGGTAAAAAAAGACCACTAGCAGCTGCCCTAGGATGATCAACATTACCATCCCTCTCCTGCAGCCTAGCAAAGAGAAGTGACTTCAGGCTCTGATCCTGTTGAGCACACAGCTCAGCTTGACCTAATGTTGAAGCATTAAGGCACAGGAACAGTCCTACCTGGAGCAAACACACCAACAAGGTGCAGGCACAAGGTGAAGAACCACAGGTAGAGAGAAGTAAGAGTCTAAGCAGGACACTGAGGTGCAAAAATTCACTGTCCATCAAATGACAGAGCTGAGATGCTGAACCCCCAGGCTGGCCCAGCACCAGGAAAGGAGAGCTCAGGGTGCCAGAGGGAAGCACACCCAGTCGGAGCTCGTTCAAACAGCTGAGCAGATGCTGGCTGTTCAGACAGCCATACGGCTGCCTCTGCCATCTAACATACTGCACCAAAGTGGTGAACAGCAACTGCAGAAAACAACAGAAGGGAAATAAGAAGGGCTATATATTATGTGTAGGTTTAAAAAAAAAAAAAAAAGTACTCAAATTCAGCATGCTTGCACCTTTTAGCTACTTAGTAGTTTTGATCCAAGAACAGGTCTACAAGCTCTGTCTCTTTCTCTAAGAGTCAGAAAAGCCCCAGATTTTGAATTCTGTATATTACTTAATCATAGAATCACAGGCTGGTTTGGTTTGGAAGGGATTATCTATATACAACCCCCCTGCCATGTGCAGGGACACCTCCCACTAGACCAGGTTGCTCCAAGCCCCATCCAACCTGCCCTCCTTGAAGAGAGGGAGAACCCACAACTTCCCCGGGCAACCTGTTCCAGTGTCTCACTACCCTCACACTAGAGAATTTCCTCCTAATGTCTAACCTAAACCTCCCCTTTTCCATTTTTAATTCATTACCCCTTGTCCTTTCACTACAAGTTGTTGTAAACAGATCCCTTTCTAGGCATCTAGTTCAGTGAGGAGCCTTTGATCAATTTGCTTTCCATGCAACAACCTGCTAATTTGAAAAGAAAAACTGGAGAAAAACAAAACAAAACAAACGAACTCAAGAACTTAATAGAAACCACTTTAGTATTTGTTTATAGAAAAAACTGAAAGCTGGAACTGGGGGTGGGAGGATTTTTTTTTTTCTTCCCCTAATCTCCCATGTACTCCTAAAATGGTCTGTGCTTTGCCTGGGAGTAAATCAATACTAAGCACAGTCCAGGCAAGACTGCCATCTTACATGAAGCACTGACTGTAAAATAGACACAAAAGACACATGATACTCTCTAAGGTCCCCAGCAGCTATAATATCCATCCTTGGCAGCTCGCTTGACATTTCCTTGCCCTGCTTCCCAGTTCTCACTCTTCCTCCCTCCCCCTCTCCTTCTCCCTCTCTCTCTCTCTAACAGCTATGCTCTGCCTCTCAGGGGCTCGTCGACCGGGTGAACAGATAACAAACCTGTCAAGAAGGGTTTAGCTGGGGAATAAATCCTGCATTCGCCAGGAAATGATGTGTACAATGGGAAAATACAAGGGATGACATGAGCCTTCCCTTCTGAGCGAGTGGCCAAAAGATGCTCAAAATCTTACAGCGTGTGCTAAATGGACACTGGGATGGCTGATTAGATCCTATCTCAGACATTTCAAGTGGCTCCTTCCCTCCCCACTTTTCACCACTACTGAAGACACACAAAGAAAGCAGACAAAGCCCATCTCTACTTCTGCTCCTTAATATATTTTCAGAGGCTTGACCATGCGGTAGGTGGGGTTGGCATGCACTAAGCTTAAGGTCAAGGCTAAAACATTTTTGAGTGGCAGGAAAGGTCACGTGAAATCCATTGGGTAGTTATAATATCCATTTATAAAATGAAAATATGAAAGCCAAGAACCTTATTTTGGTGACCTAATGCATGTCCCTGCTTATTATCATTTTCAAAGGGCCTTTGCACAAATCTGATTTACACGGGTGCAATAAAGATTCATTATCCTTTTACACAGCAGAGTTTGCACTTCAGCTCAGGATCTAATTATGAAAAACAGGAACCATCCCATAAATAGATGTTAATCATAGTAAGAAAGTACTTTCATTTGAGTAACAAGGTAGCTCAGAAAGTTTGCTTGGAAGATTGCTGTAGCAGTGAGAAGAGCCATTGGGGAATGGATAGGGAAGGAAGAACTGTTACAATACTTTTCACAGAGAGGACGTACAAGCTGAGAAATCAGGGAGCTGGTTTTTGTTGGAAACAGAAAAAGAGCAATTACATATATTGGTAAGTCTCCTCTCAGGCACACACATGTGATGAAGAACCTTGTCTCTAAACGCTTCCCAAGACTCTGACACTGGCTGGCTCAAATAAAAAACTTGGACTGACCTCAAACTCAAATCTTGGAAAGCTTTGGGACTGGGATTGTATAATTGTTTTTTTTCATTTTAAGAAAGGCAAAACATGCTGTTGTGCTTGTGTGTCTGCAGACTGCTCTCCCCCTGCAGCCAAACACACACACCGTGGCTTCTGACGTGGATTCTTTAAAGCAATGTCACCCACCATTGTTGATATTTTACAGAGCTGACGAATCTTTCAAAATGAAATTGCTGCCAATGCATTGTCAACCCTCCAAATCCGAGATACTATTTGTTATACTCTTTTGAAATACCTCTTTAGATACTGGTATCACAGCATAAAATGTGACTACAACTGATGGCTGCTACAGAAAAGCATGCCCATTAGGTGCACAATGAGCACTGGTGAGCCAAACTGTGAATAAAGCAACAGTAACTTGCACTGAGAATGTTATCCACACAGAAAATCTAAAATAGTTCAGTTGTCACAGATCAGTCCTGTAACAGTTCCTTAATGTTTACTTTCTCTAACAATCAGCAAAACCTGCATTTTTGGTAACTGCAAGAGTTGGTGTTTAACTACACATTACGAAGTTAAATCCACTATGCATTGAGCAGGTAGCCAAATGTGATTGCTTATAATATTTCTCAGTCGATTATGGAAGCATTAATTTATTCAGAGCAATGACATTGTCTTCCAAGAAAAGCTATAGCCAAGTGTTCCCTTGACAGTGACCAACACTATCAAAACACACGATAACCCGAATGACAGCTTGTTTCTTGCTAAAATAAAAGCCAGACTGTCTTCAACAGTTCTGCTTATGCATCTTTACATTCATATATAACATCTGGCTACTGGTAAACTCCAATGGCATAAAACAATGCAATAAACATTGTTTGCAACATCTTGGAGGAACAAAGCCTTCACTGATGATGTTCTAATGAGGAAATGCATACACTAATTACTGCTGTCTTCTAGCTGGCCTAAGAAAATCCTGCACCCAGGGAATGCAATCTTGAACCCCATTTTTCTGAAGTTCTGGGGTTTTTTGCTTTCTTTGGTTTGGGGTTTGTTGTTAATCATTCTTGGTGGAACAGACAGGACTAAACAGGAATGTCATATCAATGGCTAAATCTCTGAGGGAAAAGGAAGATTACTGTTAAGTAAGATCTTGTCTTCCTGCTTTATTCTGTGTGTTTTCTTGATTTGTAACTGATACTTTAAGGAAGAGACACATAAGGTACTTAGCTATTATTAGAGAAATTGGGCGAATTAATATGATCCTGTTTATGCACCAGTAGTAACAAGTGATGTATCAGTTTGCCACAGCCAGCATTTTATTACTGCGGGGCCACAGATAGTGGGAGTTGCAGTGACCTTACTCTCAGAGGTTCACATCTTATTTTCTACTGCTAAGTGTTGCTTTTTTTCCATTTCTGGAGGGGAAGAAGGTCACTTCTCACTATTACTGTTCCATTAACTTACACTACAGCATACACATTCTTAATCCAACAGCATCAAACATTATGCCTTTTAACTCAATACCGCATTATTTTCTGAAGTCTTGCCTACACTGACCAAACAAATACCTGAGGTTCTGCAGCTATCAAAAGCAGAACAGAGAAAATATTTAGTAAAATTATTGAAGGGCTTAGGCATTGTTACACCAAATCTACTTTTCTCTCCACCTTTGCAATTGGTAACACTATGAGTGATGGGCTCCCACACATCTACAGATCCGCAAGTGCTGGAGGTTGATTCTCATTCACACTCAGCATCACTGAGAACCAGAGCCAACGTGTCATTTTTTATGGCTAACACTTACTGAGTAATGCTGATGCCTCACATTTCTTAATACACATTAGACAAGACAAAACCTGATTTTAGCAATGTTGCGTTTCATAAATACCCCTGTTTGGTCAAAATCTGATTTGGATACAATGGAAATGCATGGTATCCTTGCCACACAGGTTGATGGGAATGTTTGGGCTCAGTTTGGGGCAATTTTACTGTATTAAACAGTGACTCTGCACACCTGAAAGGCAAGACACAGCCATTGTTTGTGATTCATGTATGCACTGGAGCCTTTCAGTATTATTGGCACCAAAATTTTATCGAGCAGTTATTCTGGGTGCAAAAAGTTGCTCTAGTTTGACTTGTTCTGCCATTTCTAATTTATGTCTTTTAATAAATTAATAAATAAGAAGAAATGTTTTATTTAATAATCTGATTCTAGACATATCAATGCATTAACACGCGTCCCTGCAGGTTCAGTCTTTTCTGATTGAATTCTGGATCATTTTTATTCAGTGAATGCAATAGAAAATGTCCAGGATGCCAAGAGTATAATATACTACAAGTGGGTGTTACAATGACATGCTCCGAATACTGCTCTGCCAAAATTAAATTTAATTATAGCCATTGTTTGTATTATTCAAATGACTATTGACAGGAAATCTATCTAGCATGACGTTTTCTCTTTGTATTCATTGCAGCCTTTAGGCTGGAAGGGAGAAAAAAAAAAAAGGGGAAGAAAAGGAAACGTTTTCCCCCCTTACTCCTTCCCTGGTATCAGGCTACACAAGGCCACTGAAGCCCAGTTGATTTCCCAAGTCCAATTACTTTGCAGTACACAATCCTCTAGAATAGCTCTCCTCACCTGGGGACTCCGTCTGCCTAAACACACTGCACTTAATGGAGTCCCTGAAGTTGTCTCCATTTCATTGCTTCTAACTAATAGGCTGTGATATTTTTTTCCCCAAATAGACCACAGCTCTTCCCACTCTCCTTGCCCATCCTCCACATAAAATCAAAGTGGCTAACGAGGCATTAGAAGACTGCCTTCCCATCTCCCATTGCCGTATCTTCACTACCACCTACTGACTGCAGGTCTTAAAGCCACAACACCATCTGCAGCATCTCTGAGGTCTCCTCTCAGCTCCACATTTCTCATTTCTTAAAAACAAAACAGAGAGAAAGAGAAAACATAGCCTTGTAGCTAGGGCATACTGGCATCAATGCTACTAGACCCCTTCAGGTCTCAATAAAAAATGCTCTCAAAATGCTGGTGATTTTAATATAATTTGGCTTATTTTTTCTTTCTTTCACTCTAAAGTTATTGTTTGTATGCATGTGCAACAGGCCATGTCTCCAACAACAAAAAGAAAATTACAACATCAGAAGGTAATGATGTGAATTGTTCATCAAAGCATCATCTTCTGCCTCCCTGTTCTTCTAAATCCCACCGCTTGTGCTCTTCTTTACCATCTCACTTTCAGTGACTGTCTCAGCCAGCCTAAGTCCACTTATAATGCCTGATCTCAACACATCATCTTGGAAGAAATACATTAATCAAAATACTAAAATTGCCAATGTTGGCAAGCATTGAGGTTCAAAACGTATGAGGATTTTGAGGGGAAGATGGTGGGGAACTTTACTTTCATATTTAAACGGTCCTGCAGAGCTGCTAGGGACAGAGTACTGGTCTCTAAGGAGTGCAGGCAGTGCTGGATTCGAGCTGCCTTTTTCATTTGTCACTGGAGGGCAGGTATTACCTTGTTCTGAGGCAGGACACAGTGGAAGGTTTTTTACACAGTCATTCACAGAAAGCAGAACAATGTCTTTTTTTTCCCCTTCTCTCCTAAAGAAACTACCCTGAAGTTACCTCGGATGTAAAACGGTCAGGGGACAGACAAGATCTCTGTGTGTCTTCACAGGGAAGGAATAACCCTTTGCAAGGCTAAAGGCTGGGGACAGCTCTGCAGCAGAGACCCTGTCCAGCCATGGGCCAGCAGCGTGTCTGGCAGCAGAGAAGACAACTGCACCCTGGCCTGGAGAACAGCAGCGTAGCTAGGAGGCAAAGGGAAGCAATGATTTTTAAGCCCTGAGAGGATGAAGCCCTGAGAAACCCAGTCTGATCTCCCAGCCAGCCCTGCCCAAGCAGGAGGTTGGACACAGCCTGAGGTCCCTTCAACCTGAATTATTCTATGATTGTACAATTCATTACAGCAGCAGACTAGAGCTGCATTGATCGAATTTAAAACAACAACTCACTGCATTTCAAAGCTGCCCTAGAGGAGGTGGCAGGGATGTCTGGGCACAAAAGGCTAAAAAGGCACAGACAGCCCTGTTAAGAAGGGCTTTGATTTAGCAAAATCAGCTTCCACATATGAATCCCTCTGAAAACTGGAGGTCTGAGGGGAAATGAAAGGCAAAAGCTTCATCCTCCTCTGCCCTGCAGCTTTCAGGGTCACGGTGCTGGCAGGACACTTTGAGGGAGTGCTCTGCTCCCACTGAAAGCAAGGATAGAAAGCTCCAGTGACTTTGAGGATCTCACTCATCATCTGCTGCTGCCTGACAACTGCCTCTAAGCTCTGCTACACTGCAACAGTGGAGGACAACATCCAACATCTTGTAAGAAAGAAAGGACTGTTTTATGGTCATGCTTTCACTACAGTGATGCTTTAAGGTATTTTTTTGTTCATTACATTACATACTGGTTCTTAAAGAACTATACATAAATAAATGGAAGTAAAAAATCACACTTTTTTAGGACAAGTAGAAAACCTGTCCTGGGCCACTGCTCCATCTAGTAAAACTTCTGTCTTCATTATCTGTTGTGAATAGGAAGTGAAACATGTTTCCCAATCTTCTGTTTAAAATACCCAAAAATCGTCAGGATTGTATCTTGTGACAGCTGCCTACTGCAATACAAGATTTGAGAAAATAAAAAGGGCTCTGGAAACGTAAGAACTTGAACAGAAACAATAAAGAAAACTAAACCACTACTTCTGTAATTCAACCTAGAACACCTATTTCCTACTTTTTACTCCTCAGTGAAAGACAAAATTCAGCTGAGGTGGAGGTAACAGACAGTATCCCAATCCCCAGTACCCCAGACATCTTAGACATGTGGGGGTTTCCCTGTAATAAAAAACATGGAATATCACATTCTTCTTTAGCTCCTAAGATGTCTGGGTACAGTAACAATCTTTCCTAAACAGCACTGAATACAGTGGGGCCTTATGTTTCTTCAGCTCTTCAAGAATTACTAGTGACAAAAAAGGGGGTAGAAAATTGGACCCACCTCCTCACTGGTGGAGGCAGCATGAAAGGGGGAGAAGGAGCTAAAAGGCAACTGGGCTGGACATGTCCTCTCCTCTTCTTGCTGATTAAAGCAAAGGACCTCAGCAGAATATTTTCTGGCTCTTTTCAGTCTTTTCTGGCCCCTTTCTGGGCCCTTTTTCAGTTTGGAAAGGTTTTGTGCCTAAAAAATGCATTCAAGACCAAATCAAACCAAACCCAAAAATCTGTGTCCGTGTGAGACAGCTTTCCACTGTCCTTCAAAAGACTTTCAAAAGACTGTTAGAAAAGAGGAACAGGGATGCCACCCTTGTAACAAAAACATAAATTATTAGTTCTTAACAATATCCAAGGCACATCCACAGAAAGAAGCAGTGAATATGAACACAGGTTTATTCCAAATAAATTCCCTGTCCCCAAGGTGAAAGTCCTTGCTTACTAAGATTTTTACCTCGTGCACACATAAAACCACATAATCATGCCCATCTTGAAAAAATATTTGCTTAATGCCACCACAGAAGCTGAGCATGTTAGCTCACTCCTCCATACACTGGATTTCTGAACACTAGGAAACACTTCATTGAAAGCTGAATCTCGTAGTTACCCCACCCTGGTAAAACCTGCAGAACTGTACAATTTCTAGGCGTAGTCACTGACGTGAATATCAGCATTTTCAAAAGCTACCAACTAATTTATTTTTTAGATGACAAGCATTGGTTACAAACTAGAAACCTTCAGATTTCAATTTGGTATTTTGGGTATTCTTCTTAAAACTGAGATGCTCTGTATTCACTAATCCCATCAGAAAATCTCTGCAAGAGACGTGGGATACACTACGAATGCCCAAAGCTCCACATGTAAACAACCATGTGATCAATAAGGATTTTGGAAGAAGCAAACACCTGGCATTCCCAGTGGTCTCAAAGAAGTGGTTATTGCTTCTCTCCTTCTGCAAGGCCCTGGTAACATCACTTTTATCTTTCTGTCTTTCAGATTTTGCATTTTAACATAGAGCTAACGCTCAAGGACATCCATCACTGGGCTTCTCTGAAAAACCCATAAAGTGCAGGTAAAATCCTGCAAGAAAGGTGGGTATTATTATAAGCAAAGGGGTGCTGTAGATTGGTTTAAGGCAGCATATGTTTTTGGTTTGGGTTTTTTGTTGTGGTTTGGTTTGGTTTCTTTAAGAATCATAGAATGGTTTGCTTTCAAAGCTTCTTCTGCAGAGGACCTAACAGAACATTCCCTTCTGCCTACATTTCATCTCCCCAGACACGGTCCATTTCCCTGGGGAAAAAGAGCTGTGCTGTCCAAGAGTGACAGTGCTACGTGTAGACTGAAAGACAATCAAAACAGAGATGTCTAAGAGCTCACAGTCACTCTTAAGTTCCTGTACTTTGTTACTTAAAGCAAGACAAGACAGTAACATTTAATCACATTTGACATTTAGCTTGAGGTACAGTAAGTACACCTAAATCACCTTTTTGGCCAAAACTGGCTTTGATGTTCCCACAGGAGACAGTTATTGTTGTCTTCAAAGGTTAAAACCCTGACTTACTCTGGTAGGTAAAATGACAGGAGCTCAGGGACGAAGCAGGAAAGTCTCTAGAGCGATCACCCAGATGAACCTAATTTCTTCCACAAAGCTATCATGACTGTAACAAGTAATATATATCCTCTATTTGAAAAGACAACCTGGAGAAGGGAGAGCTTCCCTATTTTGCAGACACTAGTGCTATAGTGTTTTTGGAGAGTACATATTAAAATGCATTAGAGACATAACTGGAGTTGTCTTCATGTTATGCTGCTGCTCTTAAGCTGTTATGTTACTAAGCCACATTGGCGTTTTTCAGCTTTCCTTTGATGTTCTCTCTATTATCTTTTTATAGCATAATCACACATTTTGGTATGTTGAAGATCAAAGGGAAGCTGGAGCTTCTAAGGCTAAGCCTGGATATGGGGCCTGTAACTAACTGAATTCATTATATTTAATAATATTCTCTAAGGAATGGCAGGGGAAAGTCATGTGAAATAATAAATATGAAGGTAAATAGTGAAAGGCTACTGAAATAATTTTAATGGCAGTTTTGGTTTTGCTTCTCTTAAGGTCCTGCACTAACCCTGTCACCCTTCTCTAGCCAGCTGATCAGGACTCACTGACATTTATGTCCGAGCCACCTGGCTGTGGCAGGTCTTAATGCTCACACTTCTTCACTTTGGCTCTTTTTTAACAACTCTCTCAAGCAAAATGATAGTATTTATTAGAGATTAAGATAGTCCTACCCAAATTGTTTTGAGCAATGATTAAGTGAACAATGCTGTGCCTTTGATAAACAAATTGATGCACTTAAAGTATTCTCAAAGCAGAGAGGTGCACATAAGAAGAAAATGGTTATTTAGAAAGAATCTAATTCCTTTAGGCTCCTTGGAACTCCTCTGTCAAAATACTCATCTTCTGGCAGGATTGGTAAGATTAAAATTAGTTCTAGCTGGCATCACCAGAAAGCTGTAACACACAGCTGAATAACAGTCAAAAAGCTGTAAAATTCTCTTCTACTTTAGAAAGCACAAATAAATGTATTCTAACTTGATGCTTGTAGCTGAATGCTTATTGATGAGTGAAAGTGCAACCATATCAATTACCTAAGAACTGGCTTTAAGGTAATAGCTGCTGAATTGCCCAGCCAAATGTCATTAAGGTCTTGCTTTTCACACTAACAAATGTGGAAGTTAATCTGAATAAACTTATAAAGTGTGCTAATTGAACAGTGCAGCTGAATCTCCGTGCAGAGACAGCCCCTAAGAACACTTTCCTTTGGTTAGGCATGTTCCTGGGGTGTAATTCAAGCAGTGTTAGAAATTTTTCACTCTTGCAGCTGAAGCACAGGAACCAATTTGATGCAACGGCTTCACCTGGCTTGTTTCAGTGGGAAATGAACCAGTTCGGCATCCATCACCTTCAGTAGCAGCTTAAGGTAACTTGTTTCATGTCACACAGAAAGGGGCTCGAAGCCCTTGTCCTATCAAAACATGCCATGTAGCAATAGTGTGAACAGGGCCAAGAAAAGGAGGGGTAGGCAAGACAGTTCTTCCAGGGCCTGTCAAAAAATAACAGGTGTAGATAAATTAGGAAACCCATCCTCTGTTTTTGTTAAGTTCCTGGACTGCAGCACTGCTGGAAATAGAAGCAGAGGGAGAGACAAGACAAGAAGATGGGGCAGAAAAGGTTTGCTCTTGGACCCAAAAGAACTTGGAGGCTTTTTAGCTAGCAACTGTCAGCTGGGAACAGTCATTTCTTAAATGATCCCAGCTCCAATGCAAGAGAACATCTGACTAATTTGAAAGTGATTTAGGACACAAATGCAGCTGAATTAACAATATTTTAACTTTGACTAAGAGTTCACCAAAGAGTTTAATGTGATTTTGCCAATCTACTTCAAATGTACATTTCTAATTAATCTGAAGTAACTTCCTAAGAGCCTTTTTACAACCGAGTTCCAACCTGAATATAACTCTGCCCTTTCTCCATTGACATTTCACAGATCAGGGAGCTGCTTTCTGCTGATCTTTACTTCTGCATAGCTGAAATTCTTGGAAATTATTGGAGGGAAGGTGAAAACCCTCTGAAACTTGGGTACTATTCTGTTGTACCAATTTTTCTGTGGAAGCCTGGTAACCAGTTACAGAGACTATACTGACTTAGCTTTTAGAAACTGCAGTTTAATAAAGTGGCAAAAAAGTCTCTCTTCTTCATTATCCATCAGACAAGATGCTTGTCTCACATGCATACAACACCTGCAACATTTTCTTTGTGCCCCTAGAGTGCTTTCTAAGGTCTCAACACACTGCATACACTTGGTCCTCTCCCAGCTTAATGCTTTTAAGACTCAGCATTTAAACCCATGCAGAAGAACCAGCAAATCAGCTTAACACCCTAAGACTGAAACTCATCTCCTAGAGTGTGCTGCTCTGGCTTTTGACAAAACCAACAGGTGATCCCATAGGAAGTCCCACACTCAGAGAGGTGAAGTTGTCCTGTCCTAAGTGTTCTGATGCTTAAAAAACATGAGAGATTCACCTTGAGAATGAACAGAGGATTCAAATCTGCCCAATACTGATGAAACACATCTCAGCTCCTTCTCCCAGTTTCTCTGTTTATTGAAATCCAAACAATGGAGCCAGGGAGTTTATTTTCAGAGTATTGTTCAATTAATCTTAGTTCTCCTTACAGACAACAGATAGCTAGTATTGCAGCTCTGCATTAACCATGCTCATTTTTTATCTCTATTTATTGTACAATAATTTACATTTATTGAAGTGAGGGTTTAAGTCCCCAAGGCAGGCTGAAGTGTATTCCAGTGGGTATTCCAATGTAACAACAGTCCTCATGCCTGTATTAGTGCCAACCTGCCCCAAAATGTTGACTTTCAACCTAGAAGCTCTTTTGCAATCTATACATTTTTCAGGATTTAAAACTGAACTTTTTGAAACATGCATAGCATCAACATTTTCCCAAAAAAACCCTGTTTCTCTTAAAAGATTCACCCTTTTCTGAATTATTTCTCAGCACTGTTACTTAATTTGAAAAAAAAAAAAAAAATCCCAAACAACCCTCTCTATATATGGCAAAATCTACTTGCTAAGAAGGCCAGTTGATATGAAGTTTATTATCTCTAAGGAATATCCCAAACTGTCATTACACTTCATCTGTGCCCTAGTCCAGAGAAGAAAATTTACTTACTTTTTTAATCCATAAAGAAATACATAAAAATATGAAAATTTGCAAAACCCAAATGCAAATTACACTGTTTGAAGGTTATAAGCTCAATACTAAAATTACTGTTTCTTCAAAAATCAGTAATCAAAATGTGACCTTCTGTGAAGATTTTCAATTCTACACACTGGATGTGGAACAAGATGGGAGATTTTGTTCTAAAAGGGAAGACAACTTATACCCTTGCTAAAAGGGAACTACAGTTTTAATAAATTTTTTTAAATATTACTAAATATTAAAAGTTGTATGTGCTCTTGACAAGCACAAGAAGGAGAAAATAATAAAAGTAACACGAAGTACGGCTTTAAGGATGTGATTAAGGATGAATAACTTCACACAGTGATACACAGGAAGTGCTAATATGATATAGAAGTAAAATCCCTGTATTTTATTAGGAGTTCTGTATCATTAGAGAAGCAGCATGTCATGTTATTGCACACAGGCACTACATAAAATGTGATAAGGCATTTCTGTGGTACTATGCCTAAGGCAAAAAAAAAAGGTACAATAAGACAAAGAACAGGTGACTCAAAAGTAATAGAAATGCTACTAACAGAGGAATATTGTTTTTCTTGTTCTTGTGGCACAAACATTGCTCAAGCACCTCCTAAACATGCTGGAAATCAACCAAAGAAGAGGGGGTTTTTGTTCAGTTGGGTGTTTTGTTCGTTTGCTGGGTTTTTTTGTTTTCAGAGGGGGGTGAGGATTTAGAAGTCACTTCTGTCCTATCAGCCAAAGCACTACAATCCAATTTCAGCAGATTATTATAAATCCAAAGGATGATATTTTTACAACTGCCAGAGTGATTTAGATACACAGCCCTAATTTCTTTCAAAGGAGCTGTAATTCCGAGCCCAGACTTTGGAAACCAAATTACATATACTTACATGTCTAAAGGCACAAACAAAGTTGAGGGAGGACTGTTTTGACAAATAAATGCTGAATATAAGAACAATAAAACCTACAGGGAACAATAAATGTAGTGGATTACTGATAACGTCAGAAAGTAGATGTCTCCAGCTAGAGAGACCTACTACAGACTTATTTATAATGAAAGAAAGCAATCTATAACATATTGTACATTGGGGTTTTGCTGTTAGTGAAAGAAACTCAAGCCATTCAGTTTTTTACTTGCATTTCATAGGATCACTGGAGGTACCTATTAAGCTCATTTTACTTGTGAGTAGGTTGAGACATAAATCCAAGGTTACAGACAAAACCTCTGATTCAGCAAAGCACTTAAGCACATGCTTAGCTGTAAACACATGTACCATCCCATAAAAGTAAAGATAATCATGTGCTTAAGTGCTTTGCTGAATCAGGGCCAAAGACAATAGCAGAGCTGGGAAGAGAAGCCAGGCATCACTAAAACAACTAGACAACTTTCCCTGCAACATAAATGTTATAGAAAGGAATAGATCATAAAGATGATGGTTATGACTTTTTAGAAGAGTTAAGAACAGCTGTCACAGGGCAGGGGGTAGGGACTGAGAATAAACAGGCATTTCAATACTGGCTTTCACAGCATCCTTAAGAAAGCAGAAGGTAATTTGCTTCCTATTTCATCTCATAACACTGTTTCAAACCTGCTTCCTCACTCAATGAAAATTATGGTGCATTATCTAGCAGTTCTGCTAATTTAAGCCTGATCACCTTTTATTACTGTATCTCTGACTAATAAAAAAGATTATACAAGAAAGAGCAGACAGGTAAGAGCCGGAGCTAAATGCCAAGTAGGAAACTCCAACATTTTTCTCCTTGTGTTTTTTATTATTTAAAAAATAAACATTTAACTAGGCATTCGTTTACGTTCAAAAGTAATCAACACAGCACTAGGGATACCATCAGTATTTTCAGCACATTAAACACCTGTCACAGAGAATTCAACCATCAGTCATGTTGGGGATGCTCCAATTCATACCCAGCCCATGTCAGCCTGCCTGGTCCTTTCGTGAGAACATGCATCTGTCTGATGTCTTACACAATGGAGCATTATACACTCAGATAGGCTCTGAGCAAGCACTAAAGCCAGAGGGATGAAACTCGAGGTGAAGAAAGCTCTTGAGGAAAGACCAGATTTGTTCAGACAGCCTCCTGTATGGTTTTAATAGATTTTCTGAACACATTTCAGAAACCTTTAAGACTTTTTTTGGGGTCATGTATCTGCTCTGCGTTTCTTTTAAATTGGAAACTCTTAAACCATCCAATGCAATGTTTCTCCTGTTGAGTTGAAGCTACTCTCTCTTTTCCATGGAGCCAAAGCATTGTTATCTGGATTCCCTGAGAGAAGCAACACGTATCATGGTGCTAACCACACATTTGGTTCAGATTAACTTATCTCCCTCTTGTGAAGGATCATAAACAGTTAATTGGAATATGCAGCTCCAACACACACCACAATGTGAGCTGGGCCAGCAAACACTCAAGTCTAACCATGTGGTGGCTCTCAGTTTGGAAACAAGCTAAAACCTGTCAGATTTCATTCTGTGAAAGAAGAAAAGGCAAAGTAATTCAACCAAGATATGTTTTTTTCTGGCATAACTTCCTGTGGGACACACCACGATGTGACACAGACCAAACTCTCCTTTGCAGATAGATATGGCTGCTGCTGTTTTTCTAGCTCTGACCCTCTGACAGATGGCAAAAAGGAGATGAAAATGGTAAATCAGGGCTGCCAAAGCTGCTCAGGAACATGCAGGTAGAGGAGAACTGACCACAGGGACCCTTTTCCTGCCCTCCACCAGGGGTTTTCCCAGCATTCACTGGTCTGGAGTCCAGAGCCTCTAGCCAGGAGTGCTGTAAAGCAAATTCAAATTTGGAACTGGATTCTTCAATGGTATCAACAAAGCAACTATCTGGGTTTAGAGGATGTCTCATGGCCCCATTTACGTAGTAATTTCCTTCTCAGTGTCCTAATGAACAGCTTCCTACTCTTCAAAATTATTTGTAATTAGATTTGATTAAAGAATAAATTAATAATTTACCTCCCATCAGTGATAATACAATTCCCAGTGCTCAGTGATACCACGGTTTGGTACTCAGAACTGAAGCATACCTCAGTAAATCCATCTGCCCATCCTCTTGCAGCTACACCTCTTCTCACTAATCCCACCACTAACATGAGGCTTTTGGGAGTCAGAATGAAAACCTGAGGAAGAACCACCCTATTGTACATACCCTCTCTGGTGAGTGACCACCACCCCAGAGAGCCTTTTGGGAATAAATCACCATTCCAGCAGTGACACAGCATCACCAATCAGGAAGAAACACACTTCTGGAAGACCCCTTCTACAGCTTTTGGCACAGGGAGAGATTTAGTGAGTTTTGTACTAAGACCTTCTTAAATGAAAGTGTAAGGCTTGGGTATGGACTGTTTTGGTTTAAATGGGACTGAAAATCTACTTCCCATGCCCTGCTGTGCCATAGCTCCTTACGCAGACCGAGTTAATCTGTCACGTGCCTCTGCCCCCACAGCACCTCTGGGCAGATACAAAAGCAACGTGCCCTTTTCCTTGCTGTGTCTGTGAGACTGCAAAGTTCTTCAGAGGAACATCTTGCTCTGGCTGAGGAGATATACAGCACCTCACACAATAAAGCAGCCAGCGTTTGTAGTGCTACTGAAACATAAATAGGCTGTTCTAAACATAATTCAGCAAAAGGCATTTTAGTGATCTTGGAAGCAGGAAGAAGAAACAGTAAATAGGAAGCATCCTGACAGAAAAAGAACGGATGAAACAAAATAGATGGCTGTTCAACATTGCTTTATGGTCTGGGTACTGAATATTTGGGAATGGTTCTTCCTTCAGATGTGTTAGCAAAAGTAATGAATAAAGCAAGCATCACTGAGAGGTTTAGCTACGCACAATGAGATGTTGATTTGCCCAGAAGGAAAGAAGTGTTTTATAAAATTAGCCAGTGTGTTTTTATAGTAACTTCCAAAGGCATTTCCTCAAACTCTACTTTTATCTCTGAACACACAAGGGTAAATAACAATATCCATCATGTGAATGCTTCCTTCAACACACAAAAATAACTTTTTCTCCCCTCCCAAGAGAAGGGTAGAAATTGAAAAGGCCATTAGCAGCCATGACTACAGCAACAGTGTGAATAATCTAATAACATCAGGTAAGCAGTTCAGAAAGGCAGCTCATTAGACAGTCCTATCCTGATATTCTTTTTAAGTCACAGTACCATCCACTTCGCAAGTGGAGGATGGCACGCGCTCATTTCGCTTTTATTGAGTCAAAAAATAAGACAGTAATTGGATTGAGGCTTTCAGGGGAGAGGGGAGGAAAAAAGAATCTTCTTAGAGTCTCTAATGCCAATCTTCATGACCTGTCTGATCTCTCAGTAAATGCCACATATAGGTTAATCCTCACAAATCCTCAGTATGACCTTGTCAAATCAAACTGTTCATCAGTTTGTTCAGAGTCTACTAGGTAAGAATAAACAAATGAACTCGTGATGCATGTCTCCCAGCTGTCATTTAGCAGTGCTTATAGACAAGGTCTCTTTAGTGGGTGCCCTGCTGAAAAAAAAAATCATCAGAAAATGTGAAGAATGAACAGATCTACATGCTTAACTAACACATCTGTATGCATACTGCACGTGAAAGACACAGACTGTTATACTTTTTACTCTGAGTACTCTAAGCATTCTGTTTTCCCTTTGATTTTCCTAATTTTAAATAAAATATTTACTATTTCTTTCTGGAAACATACACACATCCATATTAAAAAGGACTGTGACATAATGCCAGGGGAGTGTGTTACAAGGAAGTGCCTCAGAGACAAACTGCTCCTTTTACATACAAAGCAACTAAAATGCAGCAGCATCACAACTGCCTCCCATGCACTCACAGCTCAGCTGCGGAGCTTCTTTTGGGGCATGACAGGTCACTTACCTCCTTTAACCTCAAGGCCATCAGAAGAGGTCCTAATGTGTGATAATACCTTTGCTGCTGTCTGTGCTCAGATTGATGCCATTCATTTATTCCATGTTGGCCTGCAGCCATCCAACAGATGGCAATGACTTTTAGATGAAGCAGGGTAATTTTGAACTAGTGACCCAAAAGGTGAAAGGTTCTGTAGCCCACTGCTTGCCCTCTGGCCCTAACATCTGTGAACTTGCCCTTTTCAAATACACTCAGAATAGTGCTTCAGGCACTGAAAAATACACATACAGTGTTATCACTTGGTTTAGTTTTCTCCCACTTCTCATAACCTTCAAAATAAAGTACTGTTATGTCCCATTCCAACTGCTCACCTAACTATATCTTGCCATTATGTCAACACCCAGAGTACAATTTTGAATGTCTGCTTGTCATCTTGCCTCTTGAGCACCTTGGCAATTTCTGCCATGTTACCTCTTCATGAACTGAGGGAAGTCTAGTAAAAATCTATTTTATTTCCCTGATGTCTAGGAGACACTTTACTGCAACGCATAAATCACTGCAGTTGACAGTTTGGGTTCTCTTCTATAGCCTTATTTCATCTATGTATGATTGACCCAAAAATGTTACTGTTTCCACAATTTCATCCTTGTTAAGATAGTGACTATAATTTAACATATATTTTGAAGGTTAAAACTTGTGGATACAAGTACAGTGCAATGCACCATAAGAACCCCAAAGCCTCTATGTACACATTTTTCCCCCCATGTATGATACCCCACATTATCCCTGAAAAAGCACACATCCTCCTGCATGGCCTACCTTCAGTGTTCCTCTCTGTGTTTTGGGTTTGGTTTTTCACCCCTTTTCCTCTATTGCAGGATATGTCAGATTTCAAAGGTCTTTTCTTTCATGTACTTCATCCTCTAGACCATGTATCACAGCAGTTGGTCCTGAGGCCAAAAAGCAAAAGAAGTAGCACTCTTTTCTGAACCACTCAGATCTCTCTCAGGAGTCAGATGAAGATCTGCTCTTTCAGGAACAGAACAAAGACAAGCAACCCTTCTGGTCCTAAGAAACTGTCAATTGAATTTCTAAATTACATAAGGTTTTGATGATCCTGCTCAAAAAAGCAGTTTGCCAGAGAGATATGGCATGAATTGAACTATTAGAGTAACAGAATTTGAGTGCCTCCATTGCAGGCAAGGGTAAAACTCTGAATGTGCAAAGTGAATGATAGCAAAGGAAAGGAGCAACAGTAAAAAAAAACAACAACAAACCAAACAAACCCAACAACAACAACAAGCCAACAAACGAACAAATTAAACATATTTGTCATTGTGTTTTGTGAAGCAGTAAAACAGATACATGGAAGAGGCTGCAGTTTCTGCATAACTATCCCATCTGTAGACATTTCCAACTCCATCATTAATCAATGCTTCTCTCCTCCACAGAACTCATAACAAACCCCAGCCACTAAATCCCAGTGTAAATCCTGCTATCGGTCTGAGTGTGAAACAGACAGTTGACTTTAGGATTCTTCTTTATGCTCAGAACCATGAATAAATCACACACCATCAAGTTTATCATTTTTTCTCCTCAGAGAAATATGAAATATTACAGATAGTCTTCAGTACATCAGTTTCTTCACACTCCATTAGCAAGCAAGGTCTATTTTTCATATAATTTACCAAACCACTGGCCTAATTTCTCTTCTTTTGGAGCAGGAAACATATACAGAGCATGTTCTCTTGTTACATGTCGCAGAACCAACCTTTGTCTTTCATTCCAGGGTTACAAAAATTGTTGGAGCTTGCTAGCAGCTCTCAGTGGTCCAGATCTTAGGTCTGTTTTCAGAGATGCTATGAAAAAAGCTATCAGAAATAAAACCTATCATCAGAGAAACTTAAGATATTTCAGGCTGGATGAGAGAAAAAGATGCATCCCAAAACGCTAACAAGGTCTAAAGAGTTAAGCAGGTTTTGTGCTGTGTATGTAAGACAGGAACAGTTACCAGGGGGTTTCTGAAACGGTGCTGTGTCCTCAGGATCTTATTCCACAAAGAAACAGATTCCACAAAGAAATAGATTCCCCACATTGATACCCTGCAAAAAAACCCCACCCAAATCCAACACAAAATAGCCCCAGACCAGAAAGCACTCTCAACGCACCACCCCCCACCCCCAAATTTCTCAGTTTCAAAAAAACACCTCTGATAGTTGGGTGCCTCAACAGAGAGACTGAGGGTACCATGGGAACGTGCCATGGCTCTTTGAGACAGTCCCTCCAAAGTCAGGGCAGCAGAACAGGGTGCCTCCCACTGCCCTGCTGGAACTGCTCAGAGGAGTTCAGTTTCCAAGGCCACCAGTTTGGTATTTTCACCAAGGCCATAAGAGCAGCTATTCTAAAAAAACAGTGGTGGAAGTTATAGAGAAGATGGTGCAGTTGCTCCTTACAACAAAATCCTCCTATTAAACACTTTCTGCCAAAGGTGCATATGGTGTCCCTTGCTCAGAACAGGACAGAAAGAATTAGGTGGGACAACAGCCAAAACAAAAGGAGTCAAGAAACACAGGTCTCCTCATTCCCCCCTGCAAGTCTGTAAGGGGAAGAAATTACAAAAATCTGCAGTATGATAATTTTTTTTTTGTTATTTGTTTTTTCTCCTAAGAAAAGATTTCAGTTCCCTGGAGGAGCAAGTAGGAGAGAGGCTGATGAGCTTTCACACTGAACCAGTGCAAGAACCACCACAATTCTTCCCCTACCAACTGCAGGTTGAAAGGTGAGAGCCCATACCTGGGCAAGGGGAAGTTTGGTGTTCCAGAATCTGCATGTTGACTGTAAGAAAGTATTTCAAAGATCTGCAGATGAAGGAAACCCTCTAAAGTAATTGCTGCAAGAAAAAACGCTACTAGTGAAAAACAGAGGGTTGCTGTGTATGGATGCTGAAACAAACAAACAAACAAACAAATATATATATATATATGCAAAAAGCAAATACAAAGCCCCAAAGCCTCAGAATTACCTTCTTCATAAAGCCAAACTGAGGCCCAGTTCTAAATGTGAAGAAAGTAGATTATAAGGTAAATTATAATGGCAAACTGGGAATGGCTCTGGTGCCTCTTACATAGGCCAGAAAAATCAAGTTGGCAGCTGCCAGCTCCCTGAAGGACTGGAGTGCTCTTCTGGTGAAGTCTTGCTTCAGCTACAGAAGAAAAGCACCATTGTTCTTCTTCCCAGTCTTTCTACTACTTATGAACTGCAAATTTTCCGTTTCTCTCCTTCTCCATTCAGAGTGATGTTCAAGGGCAGTTTCACAGTTGGATCCTAGTGGCTTTAAGACTGCCACCCAGTCATGCATGCTCAAAACAGCAGAAAAAGCATTGGCTGCCTCTAACCTCTAAATGTGAGCAGTCACGCTGGATCTGGAACCAAAGGGCCCTCTGGCTCCTCTGCAGGTTTCATCTGCTTCAGGGGGTATGTCCAAGCACCAGAGCACCATGGTAAAATAAAATACATGAGGGCAGTGTCTTGCATTAAAACATCACTGGTGCAACCATTGCCCAGGGTCAGGCTGTAGCACCTGAGTTACATTCTTAAGATGTTTTCACTAATAATTTCCAATTCCCCTGAACCAATGACTCTCAGAATTGTTCAGCAGCATGTGTCTTCTGCTCACTCTTTGCACAGGCACAACCAGACTATAACATAAAACATTTATTACAGAGCCAAACGTGTACTCAAAACATTAGCTCCAGCAAAAGAAACAATCAGACACAAGAGCTTTCTGTTCCATTCCCAACAGTACACTTTGTAAGAAGAGAATGACTTTATCAACAAGCAGTAAAAACCTTAGTTTCCCATGTCTGAAAGAGATTTCATTAAATGCTTCCCTTCACTAGGTGCAGATCATTATATTTCTCATAGGCTGTAAGTAATGTGAGCCTGTGTCTGCACAACGAGGCCTGAGCCCTGAGTGACAGCTCTAGGAATTACAATAAATACTGCAGGAACACAAGCAATGCTTTCATAGGAGTCCACTGGCAAACGGAGAGCTTTGTTTCAGGGGAAAAAAAAATCCAGAAAACAACAAAAACCCTACAACATCAAACCAGACCCGCAAAAGCTTGGTTTAATGCTGTTTCTCAGAAAATAATTTTAAGAAAAACACTCATCTAGCAAAGACACTTCCCATTTAGCACCACTGCAGTGTTCAGTCTCTGGGGCAGCACTGGCCAGACCTGAGGGCTTGCTCCCTGCCACCAGCCATGGCTCTGCACGCAGCCTCGAAGGCTTCTCACCTTCAGCCACTCATCAGCCAGCACGGAGGCAACAACGGGAGGTCTCTGGACCAACCCCCAGACCTGTGCATCCCCCACCCAGCCCAGCCCATTCCTCTCACGACTAATGCATCTATTTCACAGACCTGCCAAGTCCCTCCTCACACTGTTGATGGGAAGCTGCTGGAGATTTCTCAGAGGGCCTGGCTGTATTATTCATGCACTGACGGACTCCTTGGCAATGATAAAGGCCACAGTGATGGTGAAAAAAGCTAATTCACAGTCTAAGAAGGATTAATCTTGCTACTGTAAAATGTCTTGGCTACAGTGAGAGTTAGCCACTCATGGGACTGATGTAAGCCAGAATTAAAGCAAGTACATGCAGAAAATTACACTTTTCTTGCAAAGACAGAAGAGGACAAATAACTCCAAGGCAGTCTGTGAACTACATACTTTGCTACAGTTTTTGCTTAGAAATCAGTGATACCCTGAAAGGTGTGAGGATCATACTTGGCTCTTCCTGCTCCATTTCCTTCCACACAAAACTGCCCAGAGCAATAACCACAGTCCTGATTCGGGCAGTGAAATTGCACCAGTGAGGCAAGAATCAGTCTTTTCCAATCCATCTGGATTTCTTGTTTGCAGATGAAGTAGTCACTAACAGATATGATCACTTTCTGCTACACCTACAACGTGGCTATCCCATGATAGCTCCTCCTGGACTCAAAAGCTGCAGTCATACCCAGTGGATCCAGGGAGTATCACCCAGCACCAGACTACAACTCAAACACATTCTACCACTATTTTGACCAAGAGACCATGTCATAGCTCACACTCATGTAGCACACAGGAGGGCCTACACACTTAACCACTTGCACTTCATTTCCAAAAAAGGTAGGTAAGCCAGCAAAAAGCAACTTGCAAACTTCTGCTCAATTCCTAATTATTTCACAGTCCTGGCCTTTAATAAGGCCATGTGTGCTTTAGAAATATATATGGATATTATAGGTATAAGGCAGCACTGGCTGGGATAGGACCAGCAGGACAGTAGCATAAGGAAGCTAAAGTCAGTAGAGCTTCACAGGCTCCCAGAACTAGATCAACAGAAAAAAAAATGCAGATGCACTGCTACAGCTATGATACTTTCATACTTTAGCATAATTTTTTCCTTCCTTAAGGCATACGTAAATACTACCTCTGAATAAACACTAGTAAAGGATGTCTGTATGAAGGAAAAGCTATAACCCTTTATTTGATGCCAGGCAGCACCACTAACACTCCACAAACACCCACATTTCAGGAAAGCAAAGGGAAAATAGTTCCATACTGTCATACTGTGAGTGATCCATGCAGAGGCTCTTACGCTGCTGCTCTCATTGCCCTTACACACTAGGAGAGGCAAAGGAACGCAACTGGATTCTGCAAGTGTAAAATGAAATTATATTCCTCTCTTTCTATCTTGCTTAAGCATTTGCAGTTTTTCAGAAAATGCCATCAACGGTATAAATCTCCTGGGCCTAATATAATGGACAAAGTCAGAGTAATCAATTCTTATTTATTAATCAGCTTCTGTCATGATGTTCCATAATCATTACACTCCAGTTTAGACACAATAATAATGAAGCTAACAGAACTAATGCAATTTACAGTGAGTAAGATGTTGGCAGGCAATGGCAATAACATTTCTTGATAATAATACAGTAAGGCCAAATAGGTCTTGGACATCAGATATTAAAAGGGACAAAAACACACTAGGGAAAGGAGGGTTTATATGTATATATTATCAAGTTGTTTTGTGTTTTTTTCTTACTATGAAGGTAATAACAATAGAGAGCCAATCTGCATCATCAGAAATGAAGGGTTTAGGGCTATATAAAAACACTTTTACTCTCAACAAGGCACAGTAACAGCATTGGAACATCCTCACAGAATCTAAATGCACAGTGTGGTTAGAAAAGTCAGATGGGGAAAAAAAATGACCATTTCTGTTGGAAGAAAATTATTTAATTACAAAGTAGTCTGCCTAGGATTGTGCCATGGAAAGCCTGCAAATCCTGTCCATTTGTACACAGTAAAAAGAGCTACCCTCTAAAAATCTTTGCCACTTGTTTCTCCTTCCCTGTGCAAAGAGAAGAGCTTAAAAACTGGGTAAGGGAGAAAAGCACAAAGCAAGGAATGGTACTTAGATCCTTGGAAGCAAAGTCCACCGCAAACGACACATTGCTGGGGGTGCTTTTAGTTCTCAAAAACATCCTTGTTCCAATGATCAGAGAAATTTCTGGGTGAGAGGGATCAGTGCACCACAGAAGAGGCAGTTCAAAGGGACAGCAAGCCACATAGAATAATTCTGTGGCAATATGACCCCTTGAAATGCTCAGAGAAGCACAGACCTCTACCTTAAAAATCTCAACTACTAAAAAAGACACGGTTGAAAAAAAACCAACAAAAATGAAAAGAAGGGAAAAAAAAACTTGTTTATAATAAAGACTACATTCTGTAGCAATTTCCTAGATTCCTGGGGTTAGAAATCTAGATTGCCAATGGATAAGTGAGCCTTAAAATCACATCCCTGCTGACAAAAATTCATTTCTTATAACCGTCTCCATTTACCGGAATGTTGAATCTTTCCCATGGGGAAGGAACAAATGAAAATGTTATTTCTCTGCTCATGAACTCATACCTTTCTGTCTGCTTTTCACTGTTGGCAATTTCATTCTCTTCCAAATTTGACTAAAGCCCGTGACCTGGGGGAAATAATGTCTATATAATAATCTTCTGAAACTCTAATTCTGAGTCATGTTTTTTTGGATGTTGCCTCGCACTTTATGAAAATTGCACGGAGCTATGAAATACAAGTTATGTGATGTCTCTGCCTTAACATAATCATTTTGTCTGGTGAACATGTTGCAAATAATAATAATAATAATAATAGTAATAATAATAAAAAGGGAGTCTCCTTTGAAAGCAACAAAAATAAAATTAGAAAAAATAAAATCCATGCCTAATGGCAAAAAAGATGATGTGGCACCCTGTTCCATAGGTTTACTTTCACTGCCCCATGGAGCCAACTAGTCACAACTGGCAGGAAATTAATGGTCTGAGAGAGGCAAGCAGAAACTTCATGGTACTGTGGCTGAGCAGCTTAATAGCCCTTAAGCTCCCTTGACTCTGTGCTTCAGGGGACCTTACTAAATCCTGGCACAAAGTGTCACATCAGCACTTTGCTCCCAGTGTCTTGGCCTGGCTGCAACCCCACATTTGCATATGGGGAGAAATCAGAAACAAGTTCATAAAACACCAAATGCCTGGAAAGCATAATTATTGGCTGGGGCCCCTTGAGCAGCTTGCTGAGCAAACTCAGCAGTGGGGATGTTTGCAGCTGATCAGCTCTTCCCCCAAAAGCAGAAAATAACCACAGTATCTGTTTATTGGATCCACAGCTACACAAGGCTGCATCCCTTCCTGGCTCTATAAATCTACACAAACAAAGCTGTACATTACCAGATGCTTATTTTATCTTTTTACCCACACTGACCCATAAAACCTATGATACAGTAGATCAAATGGTGAAAATCATTAAAAACTTGCTCTAAACAAAATTGGTACTGCCATATGGGCCTTCCTCCACGGGAAACTCCACTTAGCTCGACAGGTGTAAATCTAGACTAACCCCATTTAGATCAACAGTTATTCCACATTTTCACAGAGACACAGCATACAGGGTTTTTGAATGTGGTCTCTGATGTTTCCAGGATGAATTACATATATATATAATGTGTGTGTGTGTGTGTTGTTTTTTAAAAAAATACATCTAACCAAGAAATGCAAAACAAGTGAGGGATGTTTTACTGGTTGCAAAAGACAAGCCTGGCAAAGACGAGATGAGAATTTTTCAACTGATACACTTGAACATTAGATTTGCAGTGAATTGAAGCACACAGCAATGCATGTTTGCTGCCAGGCAAATACCCTGTAAGTAGGATTTTTATAGTGCATCCTAAATCTGCAAATTGGTAGCTATAAAGTGCATCCTGAAGTGAAAAACAGGGGGAACTGACAGCCCAGACTTCAGACAGCAATCAACATATTCCAGTGTCATGTAAAAATTCATTTTGTCACTCTGACACCATCTGAAAAAAAAAACTCTTTCAGAAGTATGTCCCACACAAACTCAGACTGACTGTGATCTTTGATGAGGCAGAATTCCGGATCCCCATGACCTTTCAGGTATTACAAGCTACCTCATTTTCCTGTGGCTATCTTGTAATGAATTAAAGCACTTGATGTACCTGTATTTCTGTTACTAGCCTAGGACTATCAGCATGGAAAGTGTGAGTATATATATGAGAGGGTCTCAACAAGGGAAAGAAAAAGCATGAGAGTGTGTGTCTCTTGGGACATAACAGCAAGGAAAGGTGATGATGGTTACTGCAGGAGGACCCTCATCCCTGCTCGACTGCATTATAGCACTGAGTTCAAATGTAGCTCCTGAACTAATAGAGCAGGTCACCAAACTCCTGCAGAGCTCCAAAGAACAATCAGTCTGATTCCTGCCAAGCAAATCTCACAGAAGAGTCCCCTTCACACACAGGACTCTGCAAGTCCTGCACAGTGCCCACAGTGCTCAGGCAGAGGGTGACACTGCACCAGGGCTCTCCAGGCAGATCAATCAACCTCACCACCTAATCCCCCTGCAGCTAAAGACACACAAACAACCCCACCGATTTAGGCACCCCTGGGGCCAGCATATCTGAACCAAAGCTAGTTACACTAATGAATGATTCACTGCTGACTTCTGCAGTTTTCAATCAAGCCTAGCATGAATAACAGTTCCTCAGTTTTACACTAATCGTGTTTCTTCTCCACTCACCTTCTACACATGAGAAGTTTAATTGTGGATTTTTTCCTAAGGCACCTTTAGATCCTTGGATAAAATCTGTTTGAGAAGTACATACTCTTAGTTACTGGTTGTTACTAGTGGTTTTGTAATGTATTTTTTCAAAAAACCTCTACAATTTCTTTGCATGGCAATGGTAATAGGTTAATTTTAAATAATCAAGAAAGAATTAATTTCCATTAGATAGAGCAGTCAACAGCATCCAAAACATGCCAGCAATTACTTGCTGTACTCTACAACGAAATCCTTGTAGTATAATAACCACAAGATGATGAAATACATTTTATCTCCATTTCACATGAATGACCCCAATTTTGCCAAGGACATCTGAACACATTTAACATACTAAAATCTTCCATTAGGATAATGAAAATACACATTATTGAATTCTTTATTTGCTTTATAGTGCTACAAATAGCAAATTCAATCTTTCTTACTTTTGGTGGAGACTACACCTGCATAATTGTTCATGTTGAAATAAGCTACAAAAAGAAGAAAGAGGAAGATGTTGATCCCACAATCCATTATGCAGCATTTAAGTGATTTTATTTGCTGTATGTGTACACTAAAAGGATTGTGTATAACCTAGCAATCTAGAGAAGTTATACAACTATCCTCCACAACCTATAATGAAACAAATAAACTACAATGTCCTGTGCATAGCTAACATTACGTGCTGGAGGGCTCCCTTGTAAAGGGGCAACTGCCAGAGTTTATAGCCATGGAGTGAAATTCAGCTTTGCTTTGAGGTGCAAACATATTGCTTAAAAATCCTACGTGATCCACCTAGTATGGAAACACTTGGCCAGCCTTTTTGCTATTCCCTTTTGCTATTCCCCTTTTTAAGAGGGAATGCTATTTCCTTCAGCTACAGAAAACTCAAGTCAGTCTCTGCTTTTCCCTATTGAGTGCTGATGACACCTACATTGCATTTGGTCCCATGTGTCTTTGCTTTGCATACTAGAGTTTGCTTTAGCGTAGACCTTGGGAGACATTTTAGTTTCTTTACTTATCCACAGATCTCAAATCACTGCAATTGAAGTCCCAACATAAATATGCCCAAGGCAACACTGAAAACTGATTTATGTCAGAGAAAAAAAAAATCCAGTCCTTCAGGCTTCTGGTTGAAGGCAGTAAAGATGGGGGCTTCAGACTACTGGATATAATAAACATTTCTGCCTCTTTTTTTAAGCCAGTGCCTCAGTATTTTCTTTTCATTAGCTTTAAACTTCACTGCAGTGCTAGGATCATGAGTCATACTTGCAGAGTCCCTAATGTTTTGTTTGGCTTCTGTTTCAGTGGCTTGTACTCAAACAACAGAAGAAATAAAATAAAATAGCCAGCCATCACCCCACTCTTCTCCAGACACAACGTTTCAGGTATAGTCACATTTTCTTATTCAAAAGTAAGAATCCAATCATGAATCACAGCTTTCATAAATATAATCCTCTGAGACATTTACATGTTATGTATTCACCAGCCATTGCTCAAAACACTGTATTATGTCTGGAAGGCAATGAAATTTGGATCATTAATGTCAACTCCTCTCAACAAAAACTGTGTCCCTGTCTCTCTGCCTCCCCACCACATTTCAGAATCTCAAACAATGGCTCACATTGCTCTCTGAATATAAGGAATTTTATCTCAGACAATTTTAAAGTCTGTTCTCTAACACAGAAAGCCTAGATGTTGAAAACTACAACCCAAGTCAACAGGAAAGACACTCGGCACTCTGATTGCAAACCCAGGATCTTTCTGCTATGTTTTGCTGAAAGATGAGTATGAACTGACGAAGAAATTCACAACCCAAAGAGGAAGTCGGAGTTTTCAAAATTCCAGACAACCATTCTGTAAATTGCTAGCCCAGGCCTGGGAAAAATGCTGCAATGTAGCCAGGAAGGAGTGATGATAAAAGATGTTCTGGATTCAAGGCACCTCCGTACCAGCCAAACTTCACCATGATCAGCTGATAGGTCAATTCTAATTGGAATATACACCAACAATGCAGAAGGACCAATAAGGCCTACAGAGATCAGCAGTGAGCACAGAAGTGTTGACATTAGCTGTGTCACCTCTCGTGACAGCTGGAGGCACAGCACACTACATGTAGTAGTGAGTCAGTGTACTTGTAGGGCAAGACGTTCTAGATGCTGTTCTGCTTTAATTTTTTTCTGCACAGAGCAATAGAAGAGATGGAAAGCACAAAAATGTACTCCTTATGACTTATAGTCTCTCCTGAGGATTGTAGATTTCACTGTTGTTTATCTATACTGCATGACTTTGACCTTGTACAACAAGGTGGCACTAGACCAGCAACAGGGAGGCAGTGAAAAATAGGAACTTCCTCACAGTGTCTAATGCTTTATAGTTTCACAGACACAAATGTGTAATTGCGAACATATAAATGAAGATGTTGGAAAGCAAATTGCCTTCATCTGCGTTAAAGCGTGTTTTGAACCCATCTAATCTCTAATGCAACCATTCAGCTTTCTTTTAAAAGAAAAACTGTTAGTGCACATAAGGCTCTGGAAGATCTATTCAAACTTACAAATTCTGGTTTTCTGGCTTCCATCAGACTGACAATTTTACCTCCATCTACTTCATCTGAAGGAAGCTGAGTTGCAACAGTGATACATTTGGAGAAAATACTCTCAAGGCAAAAACCTGTTCCATAAAACACAGAATCTGAGCTGCTACTGATATGCTGGCTGCATTTCTGAAACCATTCAAGTTAAATGGATTGATTAAAGAATAATTTCCACGAATGAAATTCAAGTCAGAATGGCTCTGTAGCCATTGAGTTGAGTCACTTTGAGTGATAAGGGATGTAAGTGCCATTACACTATTTTTACTCCAGTGCAGTTCTATCTATTTCATTGTTTACCCATTCCAGTTCAGGGGAGGTGATCAAAATTAGAGTCAATTGAGTCTGATATAAAGAAGTTCTCAGATTTCTGCACTCCATTAACATCAATTTCTGCACTCCATTAACACCAGTTTTATTCTGGTGTAACTGCATTGATTTCAAAGGAGTCAAGCCACCCTGATGTCAGAGTTAAAGAAACAGAAAATCAGACTCTATTTAATTTTATTTTTTTTCTGGAAAACATTGCTTCCCTCAGACAATTAATGTAAAAGTGATACAGCAAGAAATGCACAAATATACTTGCAAAATGTAATAGCTGAGCAATCTAGCAGATAGGAACCGCAGTTAGATTCTGAACCCAAGCCTATTGAAGTCAGTGACTTTTACATCTGATCCTTTATTCTCTCTTTAACCAAAGTTAATACACCCAGCAACAAGGATGCTGCAAGTTGCCAACAGCAGCATTGCCCTGCAGTACTAAATGGATTGACTGTTGAACTCTAGTTGCTGAAAATAACTGAACTGAGAAAGACACATCAGCTATTTCTACTGTTGTCCATTTCACACTAAGGTAGCAGTTCCCACATAAATTGGATTCCAAGATGAGGAACTCCATAGCACAACAAGCTATGACAGTATGCAAAATTTGATATAAGTGTGTGCAGAGACATATATTTGTGCAGACACATAAATATCAACTTCATATATCACAGATGATGATCTGGTCTATTAACTTCAAGTCACTGAGAATTATATGTACTGAGATCAAACAAAGAATGTGCATTGACTTCAATGTGCTTTAAATCAGGCCTAAAATAAAGAGATGGGAAGGACTGAAGTACAGTAACCTCTTAAATATTTCAAAGACTAGACTAAACAGAATGAGAATGTGCCATACTAGGGCCATTCCTAGAAAACACACACCAGCCTGGATGTACATGGCTGTGAATAAACTGTTGATGATCTCTGCATTCACTCTGAAGTAACTGCTTACATTAAAAAATTGTCTGTGACATAAATAATCTAGCAGGGTCAATTCCCAAACTTGTGAGCTTTTGTATTATTGATGCCTCATATTTTAAGAGAAAATCAAGTGTGATTAATCTTCTTCCATATCTGTAGCGAGTGGAAGGAAAATCAGTGGTAGAAAGTATTAGTGGTTGTCAAAAAACAATCAACTGCAGCTTCCACATTCAACAAAAATGGGTGGATGAAACTAGTGGAAAGATGAAATGGAAAACTGATCCAAAGATACGGAAGTATCTCTCTATTTTGAATGGAAATACATATGAAAATATCATTTCAATTATGTTGCTAAGTACACAGTACTTCAGCAGATCTTGCTGAACCAAAACACATTGGTATTGAAATCCGTGACACAAAAGAACCAATAACCAACTTTGAAATGAGTTTGATGGTTTACTTCAAGCTCTAGTTCTACCAAATCTTGAAAAAAAAAAAAAACAAAAAAAAACAAACCTCTGATTCCATCCATTCCCCTACTGTCTAATATTCTATATACTCTCAGTAGAGCACAGGTCCTTCAGTCTTCTTTAGGGAGCACAGGGCTCCCGTAATTCAAATAAATGCATAACCTAATCACCACGGCTCTCAATCAAACACTACCACAGAATAAAACAGTGCATTGATTCTGAGGTCGAATTATGTTTTTTAGAGAGCCTGACTATGTAAAAGCTTTACTTGCATCCCTAGTGTAACGCATATTGTGTGATCCTGCTGAAGTGAACAAACCTGCTCCCAGCGTTGTGCAGGGGTGATGCCCTATCCACCTGCTTTCTGTTGTTCTGGCTGTATTTTAAGCAACCTCTCACATGCACATGACCCTTGAAAAGAATGCAAGGTAGAATGTCTGGCTGACCACTACCCCTAAGTCATTGTCTGTAACTGGTTAGGAGAAGAAACAGGTCATGACCATATACAACTGCAATAATGGAGCCAATCCGGACTAAAATGTTCAGGTGATTGTGATTAAATAACTGCCAACTCCTTTCAGCCTGTTCAACACAAAATGATATGTCTCTGTCAGATGGGCTGACCAGCTCAACTCACAACCAGAAAGAAAAACAAACCAGTTTAAGTAACACAGATTAACTCTCTATGCCCAAAAGTTACCAAGTTTGCACATGAAAGTACAAGTCCTCCCAAGACTGGATAAATAGAAAAAAGAAAATAAAAAGAAAAAAAAAAAGGCATTTTGCTTTTCCAGTAGAAAAAAAGTTTTACATCAAATAAGTGCTTAATTCACATGGAAATGTTAAGTCCACAGAATTAGATTCAGCAGTATTCTACCAGGAACGCAAAAGTTGTGTTTCAGTATTGATTAATGCCAGCAAGGCTTGAATTTGCATGTAATTTACAATCACTTGCTTCAACAAATGTCTTCATTTAGTATTATTATGAGTTTGGCATGACAAGATTATTACAAAACACTCTATCTGGAAGAATCAGTAAAAAATGCACAATTTGTTTGGAAATACGGCAACAGACGTGATTGGGTGAGAAGGTATAAACACGGTTTATGTAAAGAGGGCTGTATATTACTCAAGTGCACTAGTGTCACATGCAGATTAGGAAAGTTATGAGTTCTGTTCTGATAGTGTTCACAATATGCTGTACCTAAGCACACAGAAGATGTAGCCCCACCTCTCAAGGAGATTACAGTCTAAATTGATTCTCTGGTACTGGGATACAGCCAGGCGAGCATGGATGGCACTGAAGGGAGGGCAGGACACGAGCCAGGCAGCTTCACAACACCAGCAAGCTTCACAAGCCAGGCTGTCAAGAAAGGGACTAAGAGCTCTGATTTGCATGCAGTGATAGATTAAAATCAGATAGCTACACCACCCACTCCATTCCCCTGGTGGCAGTTGTCATCTCACCACAGCAGAGACAACTGCATGGCTCATGAAGCAGCTTCTGCAGTGCTCAAGTTTTCAGCTTGGAGTATTATGTCTCCAATTTGAGGTTAACTTAATACGCTGTAGAAGCCATTCATTCATCTTCCTTGCAGAGGAGGTAATCTCCATCACAAGGGCAGGACAGACAGCTTGAGGGCCATAACCTCTTCAGCTGTTTTTTGCATTTAATTTGCTACAGCTTGCAAGTCAGGGACCTGAGGCAGGACCTAAGTCATATGGCCGGATTTCAACAAAGCACTTAGGACCAATGAAATCTGTGGAACAACCGGTGATTAAAGTCAAGCAGGTGCCTAAACCTTTAGCCGGATTGAGATAATTTAACCTAGACTAAGACACTGGACTTATCTTCACAGCCGAGCTGAAATTCATCCATTGCTGCCTGTACAAGCCTCTATCTTCATTATTAACATTTATTGAGTAACTTTACAATACCATATAAAAGTGTGATTTTGAAGGAAAAGCTTTAACGACAGGCCAGGACTGTAAATGCAACATAAATCAGAAGAGAATGTAGAATTCTTCCAGCCTTTATCACCCACACTACATTTGCAAACTGCAGATCATGACAGATACTGAAACGTTTTCTCATTTTGAAAGAAGTCCATTCAAGTACCACATGCTGTGAAATATGATCTTAACTGAGTTGTTTTGATAAAAACAAATGGCCAATCCCAAAGATTAATGCTTCATATGATGTATTCAGGTTATTAATCCCACCTTCTTCTTTCCACTGGCCTCGGTAGCAAATGTTTTCTGGAAACCTGTATGGAGCCAGATGGTTAACTATTGGAAATCTATACTAAAAAGATTAATGTTACCCCATGACAGGGATCAGTCATTTGTAGAGATTTTCTAATACAAATGGTGACATTTGTTTATTCAGACTGACTGGATGAGCCATACTCTGAGGAGAGCCTAATTAGTTCTCAAAGATTTTCAAAACATTGGGGCCCAGCTGCTGAGCTGCAGCTCAACATTCAAAGGAAAATTACATGTACAAACAGATACACAAGTAACAAGGACATCCAGACAAGACAGACCTGAGTGACTGCTCTTCAAGCAGCCTTTGAGCTGTTAATTCTAACAATGTATGGAAAGATGCTGGTGCCTTGGGTGAGTTAAGTACTTACAAGTGGCCACTGGAAAGACTCCAGTGCCAGTTGTAGTGGTAAAATATTGCAGACCTGGGTGCCATTATTTTTTAGCACTGACAGAAGAGCTGTGCACAGCTACAGTCTGTACACCCACCTACAGCGATCAGTCTCAACACCAGCCCACTCTACTGCACGGTAACAAACTCCAGCCATCTTCATAGCATGCTTTTATGCGTAAACATACTGCCAGGAAGATGAATCTGAAACAACTGTGTTTTACACTGGAGTTTCAAAGTGCAAACAGTACTTACTAAATTTCACAGTAGCCCGTTTTCCAGATGGATAAAAAAACCAATATGTCCAAGGCCACTGTAATTTCCAAACCACTTAGATTAAACCCCCCTACATTCAGGAAAGCAGTGAAGCACATGCTTTAAAGTGAAGCACACACTTAAATCCCATTGACTTCAGCTATGCATGTGTGCTTACACACACTCTTGAATAAAATGGATTTAAGGATGTGTTTAAACTTGAACCTATGCTTTGTGGAGAAGAGACTGTAAAGAGAGAAGAATGAAATTTAAACCAGTGTGAGAAACACTGCTTTTATCACTAAGCAACAAGGCCTTTCCATCAGCAGAGAAGACACCTGGGTGTTTTGGGAGAAAAAAACATCTACATACAAGTGCTTTTCCTTCAAAAAGACACAGAAAGCAAAAAGCAAAGCCATTTGCAAGAACGGAAAAGAAAAGCCATTAACAATGATTTTTTTTATTTTTATTTTTTTCTATAAACCAAACAAATGCTGAGTCCATCAGTAGGAAAACAGTGACAATCCTGAGACTGAGGCCAGGACAAATGTTAATTTTCTAACAGCTGCTGCAGCTGAAGACATTGCAAAGCCCCTCCTGGTTGCTAACTCTCCCCCATTGGAAGTCACCACATAGCCACTGCAGCCAGAGGGATCCTGCAAGTACATCTCCCATCCACTGCAAATAAAATCAACCACATCAGCTTAAAGAAGCAAAATACTAGAGTTGTGGTTAAATCTATTCAATGCTGACTATGCTAAACCTACTCAAAGGTGCAGGAGCAGTCATAGAATAGGCACTTCAGATGGCGAGATCAACTTCCAGCTGACACAGCTAAAGGAGAGGTCCACAAGATCCACGTGTATGCTCCATACATGACAGTAGTGTAAAGTGATGTCTTTCAAAAATCAGCACCTGACAAATAGGACCAGTTAAAAAATGGTGTGTCTCAAGAAGAATTACAATTATTTTGGTAATTTTTTGGTGTAAAGAAAGAAAGTTCACCTGCAACGGGCTAGGCTAAGAAACGAATTTAAAAGCACAGAAAAAAAATCAGGTTTTCTATGCGGAAACTCCTAGAGCAAAACATGGAAACAATAAACCCACACCACAAACAAAAAAAAAACAAAGTAGTATTTTCCTAGGAAGTTACCCAGAAAAACATGATTTGTGAAGTGACTCAGTTCCTACTACACATCTAGTGACTGAACCATTACTTGGTAAATAAGACAGACCAAGTCATCAGCTGGAGTAACCTGGCACAGCTCTGGTGGAGCCAGTGAACTAGACTGGTAACACAACACTTGAAACTATGATACTAGAGTTGTGTAGTTTTGCTTTTTAATCCTGTGCCTTTCCACATCCATAAACACACTGGCTAACGGCTACAGACAGCAACTGTGAATAGGCCTCTGATTTTTAAGATCACTTAGTTATTTACACACAATATTTTTGTGTGACACATTTTCCTATCCAGGGGTTTATTTTTTTCTTTTCCGAATCTCAAACTTCAAAGTTAACTTTAGTTATGAGCTTTTTGAGACAAGGACTGTTAATGTACATATATAGAAAGGCACTCTCAGCCTCTTTCTGAGATCTTGCCATAGTACCAAAATAGAAATCATTCTGGTACTACATAGAAATTTGAAACCAAGATGCTTTGCATGTCATCTCAAAATCACCTCCCCTTTGATCCTCTATCAACTACACCATATGCATGATTCATGGTGCAGGAAAATATTTTCTTCATGAAGCAAAACCTTCATGAAACAAAGTGTGATTAACTAAAGTTAAATCAAGTCACCTTCATTCAGAGAAGTATGAGCTTTAAAAATAGGTATTTATTAAGAAACTGAATTTCTAAGTAATATCCCTCTTGGTAGTATAAATATCCAACATAGAATTAATCAAGAGAGCATCTTGGAGAAAATATTAAAGCAGCATACAATTTGATACCACTGCAAAAGAGCAATCAAAGCAGAGCATGGCAATAAATTAATAGAAAAAGTTATATATCCAAACCAGACTAAAAGTAATTTTGTAAGTCAGCAGTAAAAGGTTAAATAAGCACTAATTTAATCTATTTTAGATGCAGCAGTCAACAGATGAAATACTTTACTGCTCTCTAGCTATATGAACACAGCCAGCTGACACAGAAATTGAAAAAAAGCAAGAAGGAAAAAACACATCCCTATTCATGCCCTAAGCATTGTGGAAAGCATGAGCACAGAAACATGGGAGAGACACAGACCTCCTGGGTCAGGGAAGATGTTTTTCAAGGGAAAACTGCAAAAGGGAGTTTTGATGCAATGACCTCTACATAATGGTTGTGACCTATTTTTACCGCGCTGCCTTTCTCCGCACTTTTAGGCAGCACAATCATCCTTTTATAGGGAAGAAGCTTTCACATTCCTCTGGGGTATGCATAGAAAGGAAATTATTAGTCCCTCCAAAGAGACATCCTATATCAGAAGCAACAAATTTCCTTGCAATGTGGAATGAGGAAGAGAAAGATGGAAGAAACAGAACAGGGTGTCAGTGAAATTTCTAAGGATTACTGCTTCTCAAAAAATCCTATTTCAATTGTTCAGACATATTCATCATTAACATCAGGCAGAGAAGTCCATTCATGAAGGTCCCTAGAGAGGACCTGGAGAAGTTTTAGGAAATAGGCTACCAACAGCAAAAGAATAATATGATTAATTTTGTATCTGAAATGATATATGCAAGTGAGCATACCAGAGCATGATTATCATAGCTATCTAATGTGCTGTCTGAAGCTTTATGTTTTTAAACAAGTTGCAGCAAACTTACCTTCAAATAAGCATCCTAGATGATACATGCAGGAAAAATAAGGAGGACTTGGTTATTATCCTTCCAGGCATTTGTACTACAGATAGGCAAGAAAAAGGACTTTATGACTGAGCCAAGAAACGAATGAAGAACAAATTCATAGAAGGTTTATGAAAATCAGACAGTGACAGCAAAGCAAAGAACACACAAACACTGGGAAGTGAACTGAAAAAACGAAAGCAAGAAGCAATGACTAATGATGATACAACCAACAAAATTAATACACGTAGTCTCTGACTTTGAGCAAGTGGCTGCTGCACAAATGAATGTAGACATTTGGACACTGATGGTTTTCTACTTTAATATAACAAAACTTCTGATTCAACCAGAAGAAAGCCCTCTGAACTGATGAAGTCCTCTGTAAGAAAGAATATGGTGATCAGAGGGCAGTTAAGTGGCCTCTTGATATGAATTCATAACAATGATTTATTTTTTATTTATTTTTTTTTAGTGTTTCTATATCACAGGTAATTTAAATCAGCAGTATGTAGTTGGTAACCCAAGCCCATAAAGTAATCTGCAAGCTACTGGACAAAAAAAATGCTGCTAGGGATGAATAAGGAAGGTGATTAAGAAACAGAGTGGGAGTCACAAGGAAAGGTGTTTCTTCTCCTTCCTCAGGGTCAAGGAATGTTTCTGCCACAGAAGAAAGCACAGTGTCATCAGATGTCACTGCATTAATACCTCAGAGAGCCTTCAAGGAAGACACTCTGCTCTTGCTATCATTTGCAGGACTTTCTTTTTTTTAAAGAAAATTAAATTTGCATTAGCTTGGATGGGGAAAAACTATGGCATATTAAGGGAGAGAGGGATAAATTAATATGCATAAGCAACAAACTAGAAGAATGCAGAGGGGGTGATTTTAGGGAGCTTGGAAAGGGAAAGGATAGACAGCCATTAGTAACAGAGACCTCCTGCAAAACACACTCTGCTCTCAAGCAAGAATTGCAGTGTCTCTTCCCTATCCACACTAAATATTACCCTGCTCTGAACAGCTTTTGGATTCCCTACTCCAGGGCACTCCAGGGAGGAAACTGTTTTGGCTGAAGTTCGGCAGGAGCAGGTGGTATTCACCAGCTGCAAGTAATTTTGCTCTTGTTGGCACCACAGCAGTTCTTGGACTTCTCACAGTTTGTGTTCAGTGGGGAGGGGGGAATGGGGAAGGAGCAAACACATCCTCGGTGGTGTTTAACAGCATCCCAGGCTTCACAGCTGCCTTTTCCAAGCTGGCAACTCTCTGCACACAGCAGAAGACATAGTGCTTTCAGAAGGTGCCTGCATGGCTTTGCCAGCATAGGGTTCAGGTTTGCTCCTGCTTCTGTTCTCTGCTGCGAGCGCACATCGCTTCTGACACAGCTGCCTCTCCAAGGTGGGAACAACCCTGCAGGCCAGACGTTAATATTGCAGAGGAGGCAGGCAGAGAGGAGAACATGGCTCACCACCAGGTGTAAGTGATCCCTCTGCAGATGGACTAGCTAGCATCAGAGCATTTCAGAGAACCCCAAAATACATCCCTTCCCCCAGCATTTGTGCTGCCAAGTCTCCAACCTCTGTGTCTGCATGCACTTGTCAACCGAGGCTGCAGCTGGAACATTTCTGGGCCTACTGCTACTAACTGTGCAAAAGCAGAGTTACACAAACACTTCAGTTACTACCTTTAATGCCATATTTCATCAAAGAAAAGAAAGCCCAATCTGGATACCATAAGGGTGACAATGCCATTAAACTGTTTGTCTGAATGTAGTTATTTCTGTCTTCACGTGCCATCTGAGGAATCAAAAGGCAAGCATGGGAGCAGGAGAACAGGCAGCAGTTCCCTTCTCCATTTCTCATCACAGCAGAGGGAACTAGAAATTGTAAAAGCATCTCTTCTAGGAGACTTATTTGAAGTGTTTTAAAAATCTTAAATCCCTCTCTTTTCTTTCTACATATTCTTTCAACTGTCCACCACAAAAAACTTTCCATCTGGCATCAGCAATGATTCCTTTAAACGGTAACATATTCCTCTTGCATTCACTGATACACTCAACTGCCCAGCCCTTTGTTTGAAAGTTTTCTTTCATTTCCAAATAGCGTAAGTGTCTTTATTTGCTATAGTTATGCCCCTCCAAACATGGACTTCACTCGGAACCATCCTGGCACACGCACTTGCCCAGGGTAGCACAGAAATTTTTTTCCCCTCCAAGCTCATTTTTCATTACCATAACTGACAGACACATCCTCCTTGGCAAAGATTATCACTTTGCTACTGAAGCTATTTCACCATCTTTTATTATAGCTAGGGTCTATTCTGCCATTGAACAACAACCTCTTTCATCTGTTAAGGTGGAGCAATCAATCAGTGCTATTAGTACTAAGAAGTTCTAGTACTACATGAATGAACAGGTAGGCACTGTCTCCATGCTGAAGAGCCCTGTTATAGAGGTCACTGAATAAAATGAAAAGCTAAAACATTCACAATAAATACTCATATAAATAGTTCCTATTCACTCACAAGCAAGTGATTTTCAGAGATTTTTCCTAGAAATTATTTTACAGTGATGATAAACAATGTAGCCAACTCCACTGATCTTACATGCCAACCTAGTATTTGCACCAAAAGCATCCACAGTGATGCAGAGAGATCTGCAGGAAAACCCTCCAGCAGGAAGGAACAGTCACCATCTTGCAGCAAAGCCAGCCAGCAAGCCGCTCCATAATAAAAACTGCACAGATCTGATTGCAGGAGTCAAACGACTACTCATCATGCTGCAAGATGGCTTGAAACAATAGTATTTGCTAGAGCAAATGGTGGATGTGGCATCCACATCTCTCTGTGGGAGGGAATGTTCAGAACATCAAATGAGATGAGACTTCAGGAGGTGAATAAGCTACTTCAGCTGAATGCACATTAACCCTCAGGTGTAGCAAAGAGCAAAACATTAGTCCTGATTTTTTTTTTTTTTTGTAACAGATTTATCACTGTTAAAGGAAAAGCCGTCAAAAACCCTTCACTACCTAATGGCCTGAGAGCAGCAATAACCTAATAATGTTTTTCTTATGGACAAAGTAACCCCAAATATTTGTAACAAACCATTACAGCATGCATTGCAACTTTACATGCCTTCATCTAATTATTTCCGCTGAAACAAACACACAAATCTTCCAGCTCCACGCTGACACACACACAGCCTCTCCGAGCACCAAGCCTTCAGCAACCTTACTCTGATGGACACTTTTTTTTTCAGGAAATGACACAGTGACATAGGTAAAAGGTGATTTAGATAGACTGCTGTGTCACAAATTGTCAGGATCTGATTTAGAGACCTTGCCTTTGTCAAGAAAGACAGTTGGGTGTCTGCTTTAAAGAAGTACTGGGAATATTTTCATCAAAGGTTTGAATTGAAAAACAGTGGGAGGTAAATATCTGAGATGTTGCCAAGAAAGACCGCTATATCCGTGCAATTACCATTAACAGGGGACAGCAGTGGTTCAATGAAGTAATTCAATCTGGTGTCCTACATTTTATCAGACAGCAATTTTGAGTTCTGACATAAAAGGCCAAGAAAGAGGATTGGACTCTTTTCTGTGAAATTCAGCCTTAATTCTTGCAATCAGGAGATGTGTTCTCTGCTTCAGGTACAATCCTGCAAACCCTCCAAGTGACTCAAAAGAAGAATATACTAATATTCACCATAACAATCACCATTCACATTGGGACAAGCCACGCTTTGGGCAAGTTTTGGAACTCAGTGCCTGCAGAATTAATGCAGTATTTTCCCTATTTAAATAAACTAGTATTTACTTACTTGTAATTTTAGCAGGAATAAAAGGATCTATTGTTCAAAACATTAAATAACACTACATAGCCTAAATCAGTAAAGGTATTCTACATATTCTATGTAGCCTACAGGAAAGCTGAGGAGGGACTTTTGACAAGGCCTTATAGCAAGAAGACAAGGGCTAATGGATTAGAACTGGAAGAGGAGAGATTTAGGTTAAACATTAGGAGGAAATTCTTTAGTGTGAGGGTGGTGAGACCCTGGCCCAGGTTGCCCAGGGAAGCTGTGGCTGCCCCAGCCCTGGCAGTGTTGAAGGGCAGGTTGGGTGGGGCTTGGAGCAGCCTGGGCTGGTGGGAGGTGTCCCTGCCCATGCAGGGGGGATGGATCTGGATGATATTTAAGGTCCCTTCCAAACCAAACCATTCTATAATTCTATGCTTCTACCAAAATAAGAGAAAGTGAGGGAGAGGCAGTATTTCTTCAGAAAATGGCAAAATAAAGTCTGTGGAAGATCACATCAAAATAATACCATCACATGGCTCCTTGTAAATCCATCCATATTGCACACTCCTATTTCTTTTGAGGCTTTTGCACTATCTTTCTCCAGAGTAATCCTATCAGTTCATCAAATAATAGCACTGGTAATTTCCAAGCTCTCCAAGTTTGCACAATAGCTATGCATTCCATCTCAGCAGACCTCAATGGCACACAGCTCCCTGTGAATTTTCACACCACCTCAGCACTCAACACCTTGGTGTTTCCAGCACAGCACCAACCCAAACCATCACTACCACAAACCCTTTCTTCAGGGAACTCACCAGATTTTATCCTTTCAAGTCCTTCCCACCATAATTATTTTTGCTGGAGTGTGCTGTTCTACAAATTCTCAAGTTACATAGTGCAGAAGTCTTGCAAGGTTTTCCATTTATTTTAAAAGCACACAGGAGAAAACACTAATTTTATTTTTTTTCTGAGTAAAATTTCACCACAAACAATAACACCAGCAGAAAACTTGCATCAGAAACAGTCCACTATTGCTCTTTCCACTTGGTTTACAAAAAAATGCCACCAAGTTCAAAACTTCAGTAATAAGAACAAACTGGCTCTTGTTTCATACAGAACATGGTCAACCACTTTTAAATGGGACACAAAACCAGGACTGTCAATGAAACACTCCACTCAGGGCTTGCATATCTCTCTTCTTTATATCAAACAATGTCTTCTCTAGAAACCCAACACTCTCTTTCCTCCAAAATATTAAACATACAAGAAATACATTCAATGCTATGGAGTATTCTCTTTTAATGATACGAAACTGAGACCCCTGGAAGATGAAGGCTTTGTGTATGACAGCTTAACTGCTTGCAATCAAACTAATTTGCAGTGCGATGACCTAAAATGAGTTTAAAAGCACCATAATGCATGTTTAGCAATCAGTGAAGCAATTCTTTATTATTCAGGTTCACATCTGCTATTTGTGTCACATGTTATGGGAAAGAGAAAGAGAGAAAGAGGGGGAACACAAAAACCCACTTACTTGGCTTTGCAAGAGCTGATGAGCAAAACATGAGCTACATGTAACATTAGAGACCCAATTTAGACTGACAGCAAATCTTAAGCCTTTCTGCTACTTCTTATTATCTCCTGATGATGAAACAACAATAATTTATTTTTTTAAAAATTATCATGTCTTTGTTTTCCTAAATTGATCTTTGTTGGAAAAAAATATTAAGATTACCTGAAATACCATAAAAAATATGTACTGAGTATTCCCCAAGGTTTTCAAACTGTAAACCAACCACTTGCAACACTCCTCTCTTCTGCTGGTAACAGAAGTTAAGAGACCCTTCTGGCAAATAATGGAGATTTTCCTATCACCCCTTCAAATACTAAAATTTCGTATTTCCTACCTTTCTCCCTTTCCTCCTTATTTCTTTATGCCATCTCTGTTCACCTCATTTGTTATCCTTGGGAAAAAAATGGCTCTGAAGAGAGAGAACCGTACACAAAAGCAGAAGGCAAAGGAATTAACAAGGTCGAAGCACTTGGTGAAGAAATGCAAAAGCATTAAATATAACATCACATCAGAAAAAAAACCACAGGAACCACACAAAACGGCAAAATGGAGCCAAAGCTCTTACACCGAGAGCAGAGAATTGCTCAGCTCTAATAACTAAAGCTGAAGTGGGCTTGGGCAAGGAGAGTGAAGGCCTCCTAAGACAGCCAAGAAGCACACTAGCTCAGCACTGCTCAAGGGTAAGTGGCAACTCCTTGGGGACTCCTGAATCACCAAACGTATCTAGGGTCTCTCCTAAAGAAATTAATCCTTGCATTGTTCAGAGACAGGATGAGAACCTGTGTTTCAGCAATGAGGGGGCAAACCTGAAAGACCTGAAATTTTGACATCTGATCTCAGTTCTGCTTGATTGACTAAGAAACTGCTGCTGTGCCTCACTCTCCTTGCCTGAGATCTGGACAATATAATTTCACCCAATCCAAAGAAGAACTGTAAGGATTAATATTTTAAATTCAAAATATTTTATTCAAATAGCATTAGCGTGTATTAGGGCAGAGTTCTACACTGTATGAGGAAACACCATTCAGAAGGACTGCAAAAATAACTCAGATCTTCATCATTTCTGTTCAAAACAATCTAAGTAGAGACCTGTCTTGATCAAATTCAAGCCCAGGTAATTTATTTTGCTTGCATTAACATTCCTTAAATACTGAGTTAATGACACATGATATTCTTAACCTCTAGAAAAACGCACAGTTTTGCTCTCCAAAAGTAATGGCTTTGCTCCAGCAATTCTCATCATGATTGGGAGGATGCTGGCACTGCACAAGCACCTGCTTTTGCTCTTCTTGCTCTGATGGTCATATTGTCAGCAAACTCTTTAATGAGCCTCATTTAACCCCAGGAACAGCACCAGAGTTTATAAATGCTAAAATTAAAAGACCTTGGTTAGATTTTATTACACTTAATGTATTTAGTTGGCAAAGATGATGCCCTCCTTACAGCACCTGTTACAATAAACTGCATTTTCAATGGCTCCTGGAAAACAAAAGGCAACACCTAAAAGATTTCAGATTAAGACCAGGGTTTCCAGGTCTCACCACTCCACACCAAATCTGCTCCACTTAGGTCTGCAAACACTAATAGGTAATTACAATACACAGACCGATTTCTACTGGGGATCTTGTCCACTCTTCTTGAATCAGAACTCTCTATCACAAGATTCATAACCTCTGTTGTCAGCTTCACTTCTGCAAGGAATGGGCACACAGAGATTTTAAAGCAGAGCCAAAATGGAATTCAGTACACCCTTCACAATAATAGTTGGTAAACTCATTACAGTGAAAAATCTGGAGATAATTCATTACCCTACAAAGCAAATCAGGATTTGTTAACAATAATTTATAGTGCCAAACACAGGATAACAAGGATTGTCTTTTCCACTGTATTCACAGGGGACAGGACAGGTTATTAAGTGTGGTGCCATCCAAACAGACTCTGCAGTAGTGCTTTGTAGACCTCCTAGTACTTCAGATGGATACACACTCTCACATCAGCAAAATATATTTAAGTATTTAGCTTCTGAAGTCAAGCACTGGAAATCACTGAGCAACTTAACCTACCTGCAAGGACAACTCTTTATTTACCAGCATCACGGTGTACACGATGTGTACTAAAGTATTATGTAACATTAGCTGGTTTAATCTCTTAAACTTACTTCAAATGATAGTTTTGATCTGTTTGTTCCTCCCCTCTGGAAACTCATGGGTCTTATTGTACCTGCTGCTAGAGTGGAGTCTTTATAGAGACTGTTCAGATACCCTCACAGCTGAAGAGAGTCAACAGCATCACATATCTGACTACCTCAAAGAACAACACACAGGCTACTCACGATTGCTGCCATTGCACAGAGACCAGATGATGGAGGAACACCTACTGGTTGTAAGGATTCTATTTGAGAATATAAACCCAGAGAATGTGCTGGCATGACTAACTCCACAGTCCTTCTGTTCATGTCTTAGGTGAAAATCAGTCCTACTGCACAGTGAAAAAGCTGACCTTATCTAGGCCAAATACTGGTTTTCCATCATCTCTATACTGATAGCACTGGTGCTCCATTTACTCCCCTTGGGATGAGTTTTTAGAGCTCTGAGTAATGTAATGCAACATTGCACAACTCAGTGTCCCAGTGGCACGCTGTAACTATGCAAACATCTGCTGAACTGAACCCACTGAGGGCCAAATTGGATAGCACAACTGATTAGCTGGGGCCTTTGGGAATATGTTCACGATTTATGTTTGTCTGAGTCACCAGCCCATGTGCAAATCACATTTTTCATTTTTCCTCCTTTTTTTTTTTAAGGTGGAGCAAGAACATTGTTTGGAAAAGACGCATCGCAGGAGTTTCTTTCTTCCTTCCAACTCCCCCAATATTGTTTCCAACACCAGCTTATTACCAGATTCCATCCAGCTCTGAAAAAAATCCAAAGTCTGTGCTTTTTTTGGGAAACACACCTACCAGCCAAAAATAAGCATTAAAAACAAACAAAAAAGTAACAGAAAACCCTCAGAATTGCCACAAAGAGGAGAGAAACAGACCAAAGCAAGAAATGGAAACAAGCTGCCATAAACAGCAACTGTACAATTGCCAAAGAACCTGACAATCTTGGGAACTGGCTTTGTCATTTAAAACCAAAATGCTCTGTTATTTAGGGTTTGGTTTCTGTTTTGTGTTGCCAACTATGAACCACCTGTATCCTCTAATGTGAATTTGGCTGAGCGTGAGATACACAAAGAAAACCAGCAGCTATTGTTTGTATTGATGTAAAAGAAAAAGCTTTTACTATTTCTCACACTCCACATTCTAAAACATCTCTCTCAACCTCCTAAAATCATAGACAGATAAACCACATTAAAAATTCACACAATTCAAATAACTTTCCTTTTAATGCTAAAAAGGTGGTTCTTTTCCTAAAATTCTGACTACCTTCCCATTATCTGATCTGACTTCTTGAGGAGATATAATCTACCTTATCAGCTATCTTTGAAGAGAGACAAGGACAATCTGCAGTTCAAAAAATATGGACGTCAACTGGGAGACTTTCAAGGAAGTATTTAGTTATGATTTCTTACAGTGCTCCAATATTAAAAGCATTTCCAAATCTTTTTTTACATGCAACGATCACAGACTGCCTTGTCCCCACAGAAAACAGTGAAGTCATGCCAGTACAAAAGGGTTATAGGAGATTAAGAATGATTTTTACCTGTCTCTTCTTTTCTGGCTACGTAAAAAGGACAGGAAAGTGTCCACTCTGACAAGGAGTGCCAAGACATACGAAATGGACTCCAGCAACAATGAAAATGGCTTTTCAACCAAATCCACTGCACATACCAGCATTTGAGAAAGTAGGTAAGTTGTTCCTAACTGAAAAAAAAAACAACAAAACTTACAGAGGGACTTACAACACCTCAAAAACTTTGCATCATTAACTGTCATTAAGTGGTTACACGCATTTGTCCTGCTTTGCTAAAAGCAACTAATTAGAAAGTGTTTAATTATTGGCAGTTCTGAACATCCTGGTTAGGTAGAATCTGGCTGAATCACTTGACTCCCAACCCTCTCCATGGCTTTCACAGCACGGGTGGGCTATCAAAGCCAGCAGTACAAACATCATGTAGAGGCAACAAGAATTCAAGAATCCAGTCTCTAACTTGGCCATTCAGAAATTTACCTAGTTATAGTATAAAAGTAGGCAAGATTCCAGCCTTCTCCACTACTAGTGGAAGTTCATAATGGATTACTGTGATGAAACTGCCACAGAGATATTAGAAGAATGATTTTGTCTCACTGGCAAGTGCCAGGTTTATAAAAATTTCCTTAAACACTCAGTGACCTCAGAAGAGTTTCCATAGAATGAAAGGACTCAAAAGTAATTATTCTTTGCTGTAGCACACACAGCTTCCACAAACATTGCAGACACATGACCTTCCACCCATCAAACCCCAGTGCCTGCCCCAAGCTTAGTTCTTCAAGGAGATTCCAAGTCTGTCAAGTATTATCTCCATGACACACATGCTAGGTAGCACAGACCAAACACATAGCCCGTTCATACTTAGATTTAAACAGCAAATTCATGCCACTTAATCCATACCTCAGTGTTCATTCATTTCTGAATAAAACTTGTTTCCATCTGTGTTTCTGCTTTCTGCAGTAGAACTGCTTGGACAGTGAATCCACCAATAGTCCATGGTAACTTACCTGGCTGCCTGTGTTGCCTTTAGTGTGCTACAATGTACAATACTTCATAGACCAAAGTACAACGTAGAGTGACAACAATTTCCACAGGCAAAAGCTTTATTATTATTACCTATTAATCTAAAAACTGTTGTTCTATTTGAGATCAAAGACCCTTATTTTGACACCGAACACAAAAACAAAGTCTTTTCTGGTTAAAAGCTTTGGAAAAAAGAAGTCAAGTCAAGAGCATATTCTTTTGCACTTTGATAAAATAATAATTACATTTATCAGAAACACATGCTAATTGGATCATTCTGGAGCATTTTTCTCATTGTCTGGAACCGCAAATACATCTGGGTTTTATTTGCTCCATGTAAGTTAATAAGAGTATGGGCGTTTTTAAAACAATAGCCAACATAATCCTAAAAAAAAATTTTCCAAAGTGAAAAGGGAGAGGAAAACGCTCCACGTTTCACCCAAGACTGTAAGTGTAAAAATTACTATAAGATAGAAACTGGAGGAAGTTTTCTATTTGGCTATTAGTGAAGAAAGAAAAAGAAAGTTTAAGAGATCTTATTTCTGTGGCTACACATAAGAAACAGTGCAGTTACATTTATCATATTAATGGACCCAATAAGGGATGTCTCCTCCACCTAAACAGATCAAATTAGTATCATCTAAAGTGCCAATATATTGGCCCTGGAAGATGTTAAGCTTCTTCTTGTCACTAAATCCCTAACTTGGGAGAACTGGAAGCTTTCAAGCTTTTTGCTGGAGCACAGGGGATGTTGACACCTTCCAGATTTCACTTTACTGGACCAACCCACAGACAGTATGGTGCAAGGAAGAGCAGATGGCTTTTCTTCTGTTACCTCTGCTTCCTAAAGATGAAGCTGAACATTGTTCTTAAACCATACATATTCAGCTCCCGCTATGAGAACAAGGCTTACTTATATACATTAAAGCCTTCCATCCCATACTATATTTGTCCCATGCCAGAGCACGTCTGTATATGTTCACATGATTTGAATTTTAAGTGCCCAGACAGGGGAGAGCAGTTTGCTCTGAACTGTGCAAAGACATTCAAGTTTTAGTCTTAACACAAAAAACATTGAGCCATTGGTTATTATTTTTCCCTTCATCCATTCCCTCTTAAAAACACACAACACAAAACAGGGGAAGGACAGAAAAAACACTGTTTTGGGCTTTGGTATCGTTAGAAAAACTACCACAACAGTTTTTCAGTTGATAATGTCTTTTCAGACCTTAGCACTGGCAGGAGTACAGACATCCAGTTTGTGCAGAAGTCAGTGTAAATGCAGCAGAACACAGCATTTCTCCAGGTATCAAGCAATTTTTGTGCTTGCGTTTTACACTTCACATGTGAGGTCACGTGAACACAGTTTAATCCCATCATTTTCTTATAGGATCACAAACTTCTATGAAAAAAGACTAAATTTCACCATGTACTAATGGACAAAAACTACTATCTGGGAATCTGACATGACAGCAATAAAGTTTTTCCATCATGTAATTGAATACTAGATAGTATTCCCCACAGTCTGATGACAAGACAGAAGCAGGCCTTCATTACACTACTAGCTGTATAGAGCAAAGCTGTAGAAAATATCTCACTGCATTTTACCCACCTGTTTTTGGACATAGATAATGCTCTATTTCTCCTACAGGTATTACAAAGGCAGAAAAAACATGCTTGTAGAATATAGCGTAAGTTACAAGAGAAACAGGGCATGAGCAATTTAAATGCAGATCTTGGAGGAAAATGAACAGTGCATTTGATTCCCTGGAAAACATTTTTTACTCCCCAACTTATCTATGCGAGTAAAAGATACACTGAGGAACATGGGAATAGACAGAAAGGTATGATTATAGACTGTTAAATCAATTAAGGGGCGTGCAAATAAATAACAACAACAAAAAAAGACTGATCATTTATAAAGCCAGGTGGGGCCTGATCCTCTTCCCATGACATAAAATGTAAATCTCACATAGATACAATTACAGCTGGATTTTCCAATATCAGCTGTGAGACACAGGACTTTTAACCAACAGGTAGAAATGACTGTGTCACATTCTGTGGACTGTGCCCTAGTGGGCTCTTCAAAGTCTATAAATCAATAAGAATTGGTACAAGGCAAAATCAAGATCCTACCCATCTCCAATTACAGAGCTGGTAAGACCACAGTTCATCTTATTTACTATAATTGTGGAAATTACACACTGTTGGAATGTATGTAGTAATTAATATGACACCTGATTAGTTCAGGAAAACATGGACCACCATGTCAGAAATATTACTTATAATGCATTTGTGGAGGAAGAAATAGAAAAAGAGAAGTTAACCTATTGGGCAGAATGAGATTAGTTATTTTTGCTTGTTTCCATATAATAAGGCACTTTTGTTTCAGGAATAATGCTATATATTCAGAGGCACATGTGTTAAAGTCGAGACACACTTACAAAGTAGCCTGTTCCCAAGCTGGATGGAGCTGAGCTCTGCAATAAAACACAAAGACAAAGTGGAAAGTCAGTGATGGTTTTTAACACGTTCCAATCCACACAGCTCATTACCAGTCCTTTCCAAGCTTTTCATCACTACATCACAGCACCAATGTGCTGCCCCTTGTCATCTGCTACTGAAACAAACACCATGTTGCTTAATTTTTCCCTTTACATCTCTCAACGACTCTGAGATGGTAACGTGCTATTTACTGAATTCCAAGCTTCTGCGGTGGACGTAATTGCCAATTTATTTGACAGGCAGCTGGGTAATGAATTAATGATGGCATTTCGCCCTGCACTGAGACTAAACAGACACTCATCAACCAGCCTCCCTGACATGCTGACATTCAATGCTCTGGACTCCAGCTACTCAGCTTTGTGGCCACAAAGGGGCAGGCAGGAGGGGGAAAAGAAAAAAATCGTAGGCTGACTTCAAAACAAAAAGCCCGGTGGGTTTGGATGACTTTTTCAGTGTATGACCTGTTTGCCAATTTATTCCCGAAAGGCCCCGGTTAGTACACACACAGTGCTTTTCCAAAATGAGACATTTTGTAAACATAATTAGTAGTTTGAAATGTAAAGAACTTGTGGGCACAGAGAAACCGCTTCAGCCAATGCACCATTTCCTGGAGAATGCAGTCACTGCAGTTTCCCATTTGGATGTCCACACTGTTTGACAAAGCAAGGATTTAAAGAGAAAAAAAAAAAACACAAAACAAAACAAGAAAAACCAAGTATCTACAGTGTGAAAAAGATTTCAAAGCTCAAACCTGTAAAAACAATTAAAACTAATATTATTACCATGGAAAATAACCAAAAGATTTCAATGCTTAAAAAAATGCATCACAAAATTCAGTTTAAGTGGGGCACGATCACGACCTCCACATCCACAGGAATTAAGGAGATAAAGGGTTTTGTTTCATTAGTTTTTCATCTAAGCAATGAGGATTACACAGCAGGTTCTTTTAGAGACATGGTGAGAGACCTAAACATCGCAGTCCTAATCCAGGTCACTGGCTGTTACATTAAAGGGTGAACAGTTCCCAACGCTACGGCCTTATCACCTGAAACACTTCAAGCCAAGTCAGTCAATGGACAAGGAAGCAAACTGCAGAGGATAATTCTCTAGCGAGCAGCAGGTAGTCCAGATGACCAGCCTTTAACTCCTGTAGCTCAATTCCTGTTCCTGTTCCTTAGCACAACCTCCATTTCAGTAATGACACAGCTCAGTGACTATCAGGAACTGCACAGGGGCCCCAACCAGCCTTGGCAAAGCACTGGAAACAGGCAGAATTTCCATCACTGTCACTCCTGTTCTAAGGGACTAACAGCAAATTATCTCAATTTCTGACCAAGGAGTGCAGCAGCGACATAAAAGAGAATAAACCCCACAAGTGGCTTAGGGTATCTTTTTGTTGAAATTGGCACAGCAGAAATATTAGACTGTGCCAAGAAATTTAAAATTAACAAAATTAATTGCAAATAATCAGAATATTTCTGTGTGTTCACCAAAGCAACACTAAGAAGACATTTATAGAGGTTACATATCTATGGGGGAAGTCCTTCTGGTTTAAGACACTAGAAGGTAAAGACTTAGCAGGAGGAAATCACCCTGGTAGTCATAAGGGTACCAATATAATAAAATCAGCAAACTGTTGGGAGATCTATGAGCAAACAAAACTGATACAGAAATTTGGATAGTATGTGGTTCTTGCCCCTTAATTATCTCAGTCTTGTGTGCTGTGGCTACTGCAGGGCTCGAGATCTGCAGTCGACAGATGTGGTTATCAGTGTGCAAGAGGATCTGCACAGAAATTAATACAGTCCTAAGTCCTTCTGGCCCTGCTCGTGCTGCTCTGGGGCCTCAAGCTCCCTCTGCTACTGTCATCCACAGCAAGACCCTCTTGGTCCCAAAGATGATGTCCCTGAAAGCACCTCTGCAGCAGCATCACACTGTGGTGCAAAGGAACGGGCAGTGCAGATTTGAGAACCTGTGGCTCTGAGGCCCCCGGGTCAGTCCAATTGCTCTGCTCTCCCCTCCGTCCCCATGGCCATGCAGCTGGAAACAACCTGGTCACTGCCACTGCCCAAGCATTGCCCAGCTACTGCTTCCAGATAGAAAGTCCCCTTTTATGAGCCGCATCCCAGAGTTCGGTGAGCCACTGCAGCCTGTAGACTGCAGCTCTCTGACACCTGGCAGAGATCACTTCAGCATTTTCCAGTTTAGTATCTGATGCATTTATTTTCCTGATAAAGAACATAATTTATACTGCCTTTCACTTTACTCGTTCTGCTTTCTGGTTCATGCCATCTGAATTATTTTAATTTAAGCTAGAGATCTACCAACATAGTACAACACATGCAATCATTATAACTGCTTTTGTTTCAGCTATGTACAGATGCCAACTGAGCCCCACTCTTCCCACTCACAATTTTTAAAACCTACTTTACAGGCTGAAAGCTCCAAACTTCACATTCTGCATCTGTGTTTAATTTTTGTCTGCTTTTTATTCCAAGTTTTAGAAGGATCAAGTATCAAAACAAAACAATTAAAAGGAAGAAAAAAAAAAAGCAAACAAAGTATTTCCCACTGAATATTTCCATTCCTTCAAAAGCAATGCTGCAATGGCTATGGGAGGACAGTCAAAACATAGCAGTCAAATTACTTTCACTGAAAAGAAACAACTGTGCATATTCAGGGAATCTGAGTTTGCTGGATGGAAATATAGCCCTTCACACATTGCATGCTGCATATGGATAGTACAGTTTGCAAACTCTTTGTAATTGAGGTAAGAAAGACTGTATTGCACATGCATGAATGACTGTCAGCTGTGCTGTGAACTGTGTATTGGCAGAGCACACAGGCTGAAGCAAGGGCTATGCAAGAAGACAGCTTCTCACCTTTTGTGATAACTCCCAATAGTGAAAGGCTCCTACTACCCAGTGCCCAGCCTCGGTACCAACTGATGAATGTGATACTGTGTATGCAGCATCTTTACAAGCCCATGCTGAGTCGTGATCCTGCACGGGATGGTTCTACATCTCTTATATAAAGTGTGCCTATAATAGAGGTAATGGTTTCACTTTCCAAAACCCTTTGCAAAACTCAACATTAGATATACTGTTTGACATTCACACAACCACCAGCAGAAGCCTGCATCAGGTGTCCATCAGCAAAACACAAGTCACTTGCTTAAAATTATAACAGGGTTTTGGTTTTGTTTTCCTTCTGCCCTTCTTAAAAAAAAAAAAAAAAAACACAATAAAACAAACACAAAACAAAACAACAACAAACACAACACTTCCTTTCTTGAAGAGAAGAACTTTTGGCCCAGGAGCAAAAATGTAGTAACCCTCATGTAAGCATTAGTTTATTGTGTACCAAAGAAAATTACATCCTTGAGGTCTTGGAAGGCACAGTTATACCCATTTTGCATATATATTGTGCATTACTTGGGGAGCTGGGTGGGGAGAAAGACTGTGTTGTACATATTTGTTCTGGCTATTGTTTATGCAGGTCTGACTGAATGAAGGAACAGTGGGTATCATTTCAATTTCTGATGTCAACATCAAATTACTTATTTAATTTCATGCCTGGCGAAGCATTGTATAGCTACACGCAGAATCATTTCACTTCATTTGTTATGCTGTGTTTTCTTGGCGATTGGCTTGCCTTCCAACTGACAGCTTTAATTACGACATGAATTTGATTGCACTGCCGAGGAATTAACATAATGCAACAAAGCATTTAAGCACCCAACCTTAGACACACAAACACACACAGACACACCCTCACGTACACACACACAAAGAAGCAGCCACTGCAACTGATCAGCTTCTGGTATTTGGGGCCAAAATCACGAGCTGTGCCCAAGATTACACTGCTGGGGGTGTAGACATGTCCCTTCCCCACAACAGGTAGTAACAGCTCGGATGGGCAGGGCAATCCAGGACATAGTCCTCATGGATACCTTCCTGAGACCTACTCTTAAGCACAAAGTACACAATGCAGGAGCAGCACACAGCTACAAAACACTGGAGAAAGGGAAGCCCTCATGAAATAGTCTGATAGCTTTGATGAGAGCCCAAGACAAGATCTGTAATATAGGGACAAATGGAAAGATTCCTGTCCTACTCCCTACTCAGGAACTGGAACAATATTCTAGACAGAAAGGTGCCAAGTATTTCTCCTGGCTTGTGATTCCTTGTTCAGCCAAGGCAAGCAGAGGCCAGGGAGTCCACACTGCTGTTGTGCAGCAAGAGTGGAAGAGCTGTGCTGCCTCCCAGCCAGTGACCACATGTGAGAGGCTGTTACTGTTCGTCACTCTGCTGACAGCCTGTAAAGCCAACACCAAAAGCACCAGGCAGGGCTGAGGGTGCCCGAAGCAGCTTGTCAGCCCTCTCCTGTCAGTGCAGGCTTGCACTGTCACTGCACCAACACTAGCATAATGATGAGTAAGGTTCGTTTCACAGACATCAGATTTTTAACAGGACTAGCAATGATTTTATAGTTGAGTGTGAGCTTCAGTTCCTGGGTAGATCAGGAATTCAGAAATGTGCACCAAAGAAGTCAGGTTTTTGATTCCTTTTTTATTAGAAGGAGGTGGCTGAACCCCTGAATACTCTGTGTGTTTACCATCCAGGTGAGCTGTAACTCTCATGTTTTTCTCAAGTAATCTCCTGGCTGCTTTGTAAAACACGGCTCAAAAGTACCATGTATTCCAAAGTTAGAAGACTCAAAAATAAATACATACAGAAAGGTAAGGAAAAGAAGTTGACTGAGCTCCAAGCTGAGGAAAAGAGAAAGCGCTGCCATCTTGTCTTCAAGCAAAATCTCAGCAAAATGAATTCTAGTACTGGCAAGATTTTGATGAGATTAAACTGACGACAGCACCCTATATATAAAGGAGGAGTAGCTCTCCAATTTCTCTTTTAGGCCCCTCGATCTACCTCTAGCCATAAAGGAAAAAACAAGTTGTCATTCCCAAAATACTGTATAGGGGAGAAAGGCAGAGAGAAATGGGCTTATGAAATACAAAGAGGGAGATGTATTAGGGCACTGTCAAATGCCTGCAGTGGAGCATTTGAGCAATCATTATCCCTGTTCTAGCAGAGGTCAAGTTCTCTGCTAATTATGTTCTCACAGAGGGGTGTGTGTTTGTGTACACGTGTGCGAGATGAGGACAAAGAAAGGAGTTGATGGAAATCAGTCTCACTGCACTGCATCTGACAAGAACATAGGATATTCCTCTTCCTACTGTCTGATGCTATTTCAAGCCTCATTATGAGAAAAGTCTCCTGTTTAACATGGTCTTTTCACAGAATTATCTTCTTCTCATTTTGGCCACCTCTCTCGCAAATGCTGCAAATCACCTGCTTGGATCTCATTAGTCTGGAAAGGAGTCATCCCTTGTAAACACACTTTGCATCAATCTGCATTACCCAAGGACTGCAGGTACATGTACAAGATGCAGAGTTGAAAGATGTCTGACAGGAGAGGGAATGAAGCCACTGACATGTCAGTTTGCAACTGGATATTCATTATACCATCTCCCTCATTCTGCATCTGTCACTAAGCTATCACTTAGGCTCCACATTAAAGCCCATGAAGCTAACATTACTGTTTCAACAGCTTACTTACAACTAGGGATTTGAAAATTGATCATCCACCTAGAGTATATGCACTCCATTCATTATACATATTTCCATGAAGTAGCCATGCTTAATCTTACAAAGCTGTCAGGCTACAGCAGTGGAGATTCATTATATTTCATGTCCAAAAATTGCTTTCTGACCTGAGGGTTAATCTGCCTGCAATATTTTATACTTTTGTTCTATCTTATTTCAAGTACACAACTTCTTGAGTATTTCTTCCAAGAAAAATGTTAAACTCAGAAGATCTTCAGGGGAAACTTGCTCTGTCTGTTTTTTGTTGGGTTTTTTTGTTTGTTTGGGTTTTTTTGTTTGGTTTTTTGGTGGTTTTTTTGTTTGATTGTTTGTTTTTGTTCGTTTGTTTGTTTTTCTGGAAGGTAATTGGTAGATATCATTAGATGACTCACTCCTTCAAAAGATATTTAAAATAGCCTTATTAAGCTCCTGATGCATCTTTGTGCATAAGAGGACAGTTCCAGGTGGCTCTCCCATAGCTGGAAGTGGAAGTACCACTACTACATTGTAAGGTCCTGTCACTTAAAAACAAGGGCTGTTTGTCTTTGGAGAGAGAAAAATGCAGAACAGTATTTACTCTTCTAACTGAAAGACTCTGGGAAAGGCCACCACACACTCAGGCAAGATGAGAGCTGTCTTGTGCATGTTTTTAACATCTCAGCTGAACTGGAACACCACACCAGAGAGACATGCCTGTATTGCAATGAATTATCAAAGCATAAAGCAACTTACTTATTAAACAAAACATAAATTATGTAAAATTATTTTAAAATATACACTTCCACATATATTTACATAATGTTCCTTTTGAGCAACCTGTGAATCCCCATGTCCTCTCCTGGGTGCACTAGGGAAGTTATATTTGCTCTCCACTTCCTTTTAATTTGCTATAGTGCCAAGACAAAGGGAAAGGATTGTAAAAACTTCAGAGAAAAACTGTATTTGATTGGTGGAAGGGGAACCAGGACTCTGCTCTCACTGCCAGGTCTGGCACTGCAATGCTGTGAGCTGCTGGGAAGCTCAAATAAGCCTCAGAACTCTCCACTCAGTACACTGCAAGGGAGTGACAAGGCTAAATTAAAACCATGTTTGTAAGGAGCTGTGAAATTTCTTGCTGGAAGGCGCTGGGTAATTGTGAAGTTCACTGCAGTGACTTCTCAGCTGTCACGAGGCTCAGAGCAAGGCAGCATGGCAACAGTGACAGGCTGTCAGCTGCCCTTCACCACTACCTGTGCAGAGCATTTACTTACTATCTCCTCTGGCTTCACTCTCCTCTTCCAAAGATACCTTACAGCCCTAAGATTGAGCTCACCTGATGGCTACGAAGGGCAGGCTCTGAAGTGTCTAACTGAATGTACCCATAAAGGTTGGCTCTGGGGGAGGAAGGGACCTCTAACATAACGTGACAATGGGTTGCTGAAAGAGAGTGCTACAGATTTCACACCTTCACAGAAAAAGACAATAAAATCAGGTGGCTGTTCCAGTGATAGGCACAATCCACCAGGCAGAAGTGCTAGCTGTGTGCCTGCAGGCTTAGACTCACACAACGGAATATATCCTTTACAAAAGTATTTCCTTTAATATCTGCTCAATTCCCCTTTATTGGATTGGCCTACAGAGGACACCATCTGGTATCTGTCATCCAAATCTACATGGACATGCCATCAATAAAATCCCCATTTCCAAAATGTGGGTTACTTAAAAGTAGGGTCAGATTGTTAGCTGATACAAATTGGTCTGACTAATGTAGCTATCCATGCTTTTACCAGCAAAGGGTCTGACCTACAAAATCCCCAATTTAGATACTCTTTTGGGACAGGGCTGTCTTTATATTCTGTGTTGTAAAGTGTGTAGCAGAGAGGACCCAGAGCCATGAATAAAACACTCAAGGATTGTGATGGTACACATAATAAATAATAATCTAATTGCAACCACAGAAAGATTTCTGTAGTCATTCCCATGTTGGAGTAACTCATGCATGTCATTCAGTGACTGGCCAGCATTTTTCAATGGAGAAAAACATTCACCCCAGAGCTGCCATCTCAGGACATAGCAGTTTAGGTAGAGCAATAAAGGCAGGGCTTATACTATTGTTGGCCATGTTACATCAGTTCATTATATATAAATTATCTGAGTCTCTCTAGACACTCAAATACTTTTCATAAAGACAGTATTTAGCCCAAAGAAAAGCAATCTTTTTCCTTCCCCACTTGGGTAAAAAGAGGCCATCTCACTTCACAGCTATGCAGGGCATTTTAACTTCATCAAATGGCCTTCAATCATGTCAAAATGAATGAGTGCTTTCACACCAGACACTGTACCAAACTTTAAGAATTTTTTCTGAACTGAGGCAGGCGACCTAAGTTACCTCTTCCTCTCCCAAACCCCAAAGGGAAGGGGATTTTAGCAACAAACCATCCCAGAGATTAAATCCTGTTAAAACCTACACCCCTCAGAAAGCTACATCAGGAGTTAATCAGGTCAGTATTGGGCTGAAGGAGTTTTACTTACATCACTGAGTCTTTCCCGAGAGCTACTTCGATGAAAACCTTTCGATTCCCCACTGGCACTTTCACTGTCACTGTCTCTGCAACTGTTTTGACCTGGCTTGAGCTGAAGGAAAGAGAAAAAACAAAGAGAGCAAGAATTTAGCATGGTTCAGGTGAGTTTTGTTCTTCTTTAACCCTTTCCCACATCCACACAAAGACCCATTTATGTGGTGCTTGCAGCACTGCCAAGGCAGCATCTCAGTGAGACCATGGGTGCAGAGAGCAAAGCAAGCTCCAGTGCACAGCAGCTCATGTGCAGGCCAAGACCCTGCAGGTAGAGGGAGGAAACACTCATGCCCAAAGGAACTCACAACTTAAAGACCTCCATTCTGGGAACTTCCAGACTTCTCAAGTTATTTATGCCAAGATGCAGTTTTTAGAGTAACCAATGCATCAAAGCACATGCAGAATCAATCCATCCCTCATTACAGTGTAAGAGTATTGAGGATCTAAGATCAATGGAAATCTCTCCAAGCAAAGGAGCAGCCATCACTCCGGGGAAGCCTTTTGCTGGATCCTGTCCCTAACAACATTGTCTGGCTGTATAAAAAATTCTTGACTAATGCAGGTGTTCATAAAACAACATGATTTGCTTAATTAGTATCAGACTGTTTTTGCCATTCAAACCAGCTTTAATGAACTTTACTGCCATTGCAATAAATAAAAATTTAAAAACAAACTATATTTTCAATATAATTGAGAAAATATCTGCTTTCTCTGACACTGTGGATTGTGCAGGTCAACATGTCACAACAATAGTTTACTGGAAATGCACATTTACCATATACATACATTACACACATGTCCACAAACACATATACACAGCAAGAGGAAGATAAGAACTACATCTACTGCAATGCTGAAAAGGTATATATGTGCTTTAATATCTCCTTCCCTATATTTTGCTTGCATGTATTACAGTTTTCTTCTAGCTGTGTTGATGCTTCATTCAAACTGATTTCCTGAGGTTAATACTAGCAAAAAGTCAATTTCAAAAATGTAGATTTAAAATCACACACCTAAGTACTGGCAGCAAAGGCAAATGCAGAGAAAATACCTGGTGAGGCACCTAATGAAGCATTTTATGAGATACCTACTACACTTACCAAAATTCATACAGAAATAGCAAACAGCTCCTCCTAATTTATTCCATTAACACATTCATAGTGATTTCTATTCAGACTTCTCAGAAATAGATAACCACACTCATCTCCATTTCATGACTGGAGACCAAAAGTTCCTTCTCCATGAACTCTCTCCGCCGTATTCCCTCTTTCTTCTAGCTCTTCTCATATTTTTCCAATTTTCCCAGAAACACGTTGCACAAGCACACACAAAAATTGACACATATTCTCTTTTATAGGCACATGCACACAAGACTTGTGCTCTAATCCCCAGACATACATTCCTACCCATATACTCTATTTGCCCAATCACACTTCTATTCTCTCCCAGGCTCAAGGCACAGCACCCTCACCCTAATGGTTATCATCAGGTTCTCCCTACCACTACAAGAGCAAAATGCATCTCTAAGTTTGGTATGTTGGGGTGGGTGCTGCTTTACCTTCATCCCTTATTCCCCTTATTAGTAAAATGCAGTTTTGGGTGTTCTCTCTCAGTTGAAAGAAAGAAAGGGGGGAAAGTATTTGCAGCTACAGCCTCAGACACACAACTGGGTTGCAATGCACGAACACAACTGCAAAGAATGGCACAGGTGTACTCTCATCCCAAAGAAAATGTAACTGAAGAACTAGAGCTATCTGTCAAACACAATTTCATAAAAAAACCTACATATTAGACAGCTCAGCCAGAAAAGCTCAAGTAAAAAAGATTTTTTTATTATTTTTTTTTTTCCAATGGAATGGTTTATCAGTCAGATCAAAGAGAACTCACCAGCATTTTCTGGAAGCAGAAGGGAGAATAATTAATTCAACAAGTCTCATACTTCATATATAACTCACAGATCTTATCTAGGACCACTGTGTACTGTAATTTTATGGTCCCAGGTTTAAAAATCTAACCACCCAAAGGAAAATGAATCAAGTTTCGCTGACTCAGTCTGTTGTCAACATCCACTCAATAATGGAAAAACTCTTATTGTAAGAGGGGCCTGAAGAATTTTTTCCAGTCTCAAATTTTATTTTTAGAACCTCAATTTATTTTGTACACAGTTTTCACACATTAGTTATTTGCTAACTAATCATAATGGCTCATTTTTATAGTTCTACATTGCAAATTCCAGCTATTTACAGAGAATAAAAACCCAGAAGGTGTCGTTTTTCTAGACACCATTTACAAGGAATAAGAGAATATGACCAAGATATCTGAGCCTGAAACTCTGTAGGTACAACGTGAACTACACACACTAGACAGCAAACTTAGAAGTAAGTCCAAGTTAAGATTTAAGCTTTCCATATTTTCCATTCTTTTTTTCCAAGTTGAGTTTCTCCATGTGCCAAACTGTTGAGGGTTTACATTTTAGTCCAAACCCCAACAATCTGTGCTAAATTAAAAAAAAATAAAGCATGGAAATGTGCCCATTGTCTTCTTTTAAGAACCTAAAGTTACACACAAATGCACATGAGAATAGTTGGTGCGGATAAGCAATGGTTCATTTCAATCTACTCACACAGACTCAACCATTTAAAATTAAAATGACATTGAAATAACATAGTGCTGCTAAAAGGGTCTGCAAATAAAACACTAGATCTTTAGTTACATTGCAAGTATTTGGTGCATTACTCTGGAGCACATGGGAACCCTAAAAGCAGATTCCTCTTGAAAATAAAACTGTCCTTGGAAGAAATGTGAAGTGCCACACTGACAACTCTTGTATCACTCCTGTCTGGGTACCTCATGTAAAAAGCAAAGCCAACATGAAACCCCCATGATGTCTGCTCAAGTGTCTCTCTGAGGAGCTTCCCACACTAACACAGCTGTTATTCTTCTAATTTACACTGAGTGAGGAACGAAGAAGGGTTTGGGGAAAGCACATATGACTCCACACTTCCATTGTACAGTGGGAGTGAATTTATCTACAGGGACTCACAAAAAAGAAACATTTTCTAAACTGAAAGCACAAACTCCAAAAAATGCAGTGTCACTGACTCACAATGGACTTGCACAGCCTCAAAGACTTCCTGAGTGAGAGACATGGTACATGCAAAAATACCTGATAATCAGTGACCTGAGTCCTTTTCCCCAGTCTGCATGGCCTGGGGCCAGAACCTTGGTGCACACCTGTGTCTCCAGAACTTTTCTAGGCATTTTTGGTCATTCTTAGCATCAACATCTCATATACTTGGAGATATTTCGTCACACTACGGAACCTAATATTTTATGATGATTGTAAGTGCACTGGAGGATAATAAAAGTATATGAAAAGTAAGACAAAAAAACGCAAAGGGATCTGGAAGGATGGCTGCTGGCTGAAGCACCAGGCTGGGACTCAGCAGTGGCTTTTAATTCTGACTCTTAACCACACCCAACTCCCCACCCAGAAAAGTGAAAATAATGACAGGTCTTCCCCACTCTCCAATATTTAGAGGGTTTTTTTGGCTGGGGTGGTTTCCCAGTGGGTGATGGCAAAGTGCGTCGCACGCTACAGGGCCTGATAATCCCTCTCACTGCTCCGGGGCTACGGTGGTAACAACAACGAAGTGGCTCCATTGCCGACGTATATTAAAAAAAAAATCACCCTGAAAACACCTGCACTCACCTGGGTTTTCATTCCCCCCTTTCATACAGACAGGAGTGCCACATCTGTGTGTTCTGGATGTGCCTGCCGAGGTGTGGACAGCACAACTCTGTGAGGCGAGGCTGCCTCCGCCCCGGCTGCTTCCCGCCAACTCCAGCCAGTTCCACCGCAGCCTCAGCCCTTCAGTGCTGCCGTGAAAGTGTGTTGGAGAAAGAAGGGCAAATACACCAGAGCACTGAGGAGTCAGGGGACAAAAAGTGAGGGAGCAGCCTGCAAACAGCCAGGTCAGGGATGAAGGAGGAGGTGCTCCAGGAGCTGGAGCTGGGACTTCCCTGCAGCCTGCAGGGAAGACCCCAGGGGAGCAGGTGGATATTCCCTGAAGGAACCGTGTTCTCTGGAGAGCTCATGCTAGAGTAGATTTCTCCTCAAGGAATTGTCACCTGAGGGAGGCACCCCAGCTGGAGCAAGGGAAAGGAGCAGCAGAGAGGAGCTGTTACAGACCAACCACAACACCCAACCCTCTGTGCCACTGGGGGGACACAGAGAACAAAGGAGTGAAGCTGAGATGGGGAGCAGAAGGTGTTGTTTCAAATTTGTGTTGTTTCTCACTATCCACACCTATTTTAATTGACAATAAATTAAATCAGTTTAGTCAAGGCTGTTTTGCCCATGGTGATTTCCTTGGTTTTATCTCAACTCGCAAGCTTTTTTATTTTCTCCCCCTCCCTTGTTGAGGTGAGGGAGTGTGAGAGCGGCTGGGTGGCAGCCTGGCCCTTAGCCAAGGTAAACTCATCACACCATGGTTTGGAGAAAAGCACTTGCCGCCCAGAAATGGAGTCAAATAACTTCAGACATACCACTGATGCCCTGCAGAGTTACACAAAATAGATGCAGAGGGAGAGGGTTATGGAGAGAGCATCAGGAGGGGCATAAGATATGCAGCACTAAGAGTGAGCATTTGAGATGAAGAAGAAAAAAACCAAAAAGACTAGCTCAGGCCTAAAGGTCACAAAGAAACTGGCCAGAAGCTGCTAAGATTATGAATGAACCAAAATAGATGCAAAAACATGAAACTGCTGCAATACTAAGCATTAAAAGTAACTCTTCTTTCAGGGCATGGAGAGAATTCCAGGTGACTTGAAATCTAATGGAACTATTTCTGCACCAGGGAAATATTCTGCCCTATTCAGCTGTAACCAGGGAAAGTATCTCTCTACTATACTTCCTTCTGCCTTTCAAATGTAAAGGGTAAAGGACACCCAAATATGCAGGCTTAGGAGAAGGACACAGAAATAGTGGTATAGTCACAACATGAGACAGATTTCTGTGAAATGAAAGGATAGGGGGCATAAGCCATAAAACACTCCTGAGGATAGTCCATAACAATACGGTTCACTGCTGCATTTTGTCTCAGAAAGGAAAAGAGTTAAGGACAGAGATAGTCGATCAAGTTAAGTGGGTGCAAGGGAGGATGAAATGGCAGCTGAGCCACAGACTACAGGGAACATCATCCTCTCAGGACCAACGTTTGGTTTGCTGGATCCCTAAGCCACTTTAGGTAATTCCATTGTAGCAGTGCCTGGTTAGCAAGTAAGAAAAAGCAAAATAAATAAACCTACTAAGAATTTAGCAAAAGCCTTTTTCACAGAGCTTATATATTTGTAACAAACACCCTAATGCAGCACTTCTGGTATTTTCTTTTTTTTTTTTTTATTAGCTATATTTTAAAATTTCATACCATTTGGCAGCAGTAAATCTATGGTATGGTTTCAAGGCGCCTGAGTTTCCATACCATATGGATTTAAAGGTCTATTTCACTACATTAGACTTAAAAGTTATGAATACTAACACTTCTCCCTATTACAGCACAGCCAGCCAGCCAGCCAAGCCAGTACCAGAGTCCTACAGGAAGAGGCCACCTGTTCCCCATGGGATGTCATAACCCTGCTGCAGGGAGGGCAGTTTTAGGCTTCCAGTTCTGCCTGCCATTCCTCATTTATGCAGCTTTTGCAAGGGCAAGACAGTCCATAACTCTTCTGATCCAGCTCCTACTTGGGTGAATATATTCCCTACCTCAGGTCAGCTGGTGAACAGACTTCCACACACACCATTAGCAATGCCTCCTAACTCCAGAAAGCCTGAATAGCTACAACCCAGTCCCAAACCCAAGACAGTTTGTCTGGACCAGAGTTACAGCCCTACACAGTATGAAAACATTTCTACTTGCTCCTTCATAGACCCAGAGCTTACCTGTCCTTGTGCTCTGGGCTTTTCCCAGCAGCCCTGTCCCAAGCCAGGCTCTGAAGATTTGAATTATTGTCACCAGTCACATACTTTTCCCAAATGCTGCACACATGGATCAAGGCAGAAGCACCAGCAAATCAGGCCATTGCCAACGTTTGCAGGCTGCACCAGGTGGCCAAAGGCCAGGAAACAACAGCCAGTTCAGCCAGGGAGGAAAAGGAAAGCCCAGCAGAATCCAGTTTGATCCTCATCAACAGGTTGGACCGCCTCAGCGTGACTTACCATGAATCCCTCACTGCTTCTTCAGGGCTCAGCAAACAGGGTGAGTTTAGCTTGCAGCACACAAGCAGGAGGGAGGGTGCCAGGGGTGGGGGGGCAGTGGGAGAGCCTATGCCTGCTCCCATCCCACATGGTCCCAGGGAGGGAGGGAGACAGGCTCCTCGGCCCTGCGTAGGGCTCCACAGCTGCCAGCAGTGCTGTGTGAGCCACCGGTCCAGGGAGGGAGTCAGGCTGGTGGGCACTGCCATATGCTGGAGTGAGGTGGGGTGATGGGGAAGGGATGGAGCACTGCAGCATCTTTAGCATCAGATGGCTCTGAAGTTGATGCATGGTTCAACACTGGGAGCATCTCCAGCACCCAGCTGTGGAGCTGACCCAGATGCTATCCTGGCTGGTTTTACTCCCTTTTTTATTTTTCCAACATGAATGTCACTACATGCTCTGAGGAGACTGGTTTTGATGCGCTCTCGGGGCCAAAAAGCTAAGTGCACTTCCCACTAACCACCACTCACTCACCAGGGTGGAAAAATCATCAGCAAATTGAAATGTGTATAGTAGCATAATTTTGCACTCAAATGGAATGCATTTTCCCCTTAAAATCTGTTAACTTTGATTTCAAAATCTGACGATTCATGTTGAAGCATAATTGAGTCTGAACAACAGAACAACTGAGTATAGAAATCAGAACTGCAACACTGGTGGGTTCAAAGGTGATGAGTGAAGCATTGTTCAGTTAAAGGGTGCTACTTTTAAGTTCTACCTAGAGTAAATAAGAAAACATTTTTGATGAACTCAGCTTTCACACACTTCTCAAGAGCACTGCACCACAGCCCTGCCTGTGCCTCTCAGACCCTCAGCACGGCAGTAACATCCCCTTTGCTGCAGAAACACAACCCAAGGAGCCATTCCCTGCCCTACCCAAGCAAACACATGAAGTGTGTTCTATCAGTCAGAGAAGAGCAGAAGCAGATTTCATGTAGGAATGAATACTGGATTGCAAATAAAACATATTTTATCAATGATTGAGAACAAATCTGGCTGAATGAAAACAAATAAAAGAATTGCACAGCAAGAGAGAAACCAACAACCATGTTAATCAATGCTTGGATTTAAATGATTAACAGCTGTCATTTGAATAATTCAATTTAAAATCTATCTTGCTACCAACATAAGGTAGACAAATACTACTTATACAGCACTTATATGTCACCCCAAACTTTAAGGATGGTTCAGCACAGCAGCTGTGAATGTGGAGCAAGACCTCTATGCTGCACTTCTAACAAAGCCATGTTCACCACCTTGACATCTGCCTGACTAGCTAAACAGATGAGCAGCACAGGAAAGCAAATCAGAGGTGAGATAATGAGGGAGAATATTTACAATACACAAGTTTAGGCAATAAATATGAAAAAAGAATACACACAGTGTGTGGACTCTGAACAGGACTGATGCAGTTATTTTTCACACCAGGAAAGAAAAATCTTGTTACCTAAGAGATACAATAAAACATTAGGAGAGGCTCTCTCTGTAAGTCTTGACATTTAATCTTACAACAACCAATGCACATGCTCCAAGAAATTGTCAGCTGCTGAGGACAAGGGCCTACATGCCATCATCCTGGGAGCTGGCATCCCTACTAGAATATGAAGCTTTATTTTACAAACCTGTATGGCAAAAGTGTAGTAGACCAACAAAGATAAGATTTTCTCTTTCATTTCTTTCCTGCCTCTACCGAGAAGAAAAATAATTTTCCTGTTCCAATTTTTTTTTTTATGAAAAACAAGAATAAACACACATTTTTCCAATTTCCTGTCGACAAAAAAATCCAAATCTAATAGAACCTGAACAAATAACTATGAACAATTATCTACTTAGCTCTGTGATACAGAACAAAGGTGTCTTAACTTACTTATTCAAAAGCACTGATGGTCATTTCCTGCTGCCTTTGAGCTGATCCAGTGTCTGCTCCTGCACTTGCTCAATACACTGAAGTAGAGGAACTCATCCTCTAGGACTTTAAGTAGTAGGTTTCCTTCCACTGAAGGAAACAGCTACACCCCTCTTCTCCTGGGGAGAATTTGGCTATTTAGCATTGTTATTACAGAAACACCAAGTGATCATGTTCTGCTCACAGTAGCAACAGCAGAAGCAAGATAGGCTAAGAATAAACAGCATCCTTGCCAAAGCAGGGGTGGTGGATAAAGGGAACAGGCATTTATTTCAAGATCCTCTTTCTTCTCCTTCATTATATGCTTGGGCAACCTTAGATACACAGCTCACAGAAGGTACTCTGAAGGAGCTCTGTAGCTTGATTTTATCCGAGTTACACACAGAATGCAGCCCAGCATTTTTTTCTGTGCTGTTTATACAGAAATCAAAGATAAATTTGGCATAAACTCATCACACCCCAGAAGCATACATACATTATACAACATACACGGTGTAACAGACTTGCTCTCTTCCTCAGCTCCTGTTAAAAGTGGCATGAAACAGTAAGCTGTTGGCAATTGCAACAAATGAAGCGTATTTCAGCACACTTTAAAAGCTGAATTGCAAAAAAATATAGGCTTCTTCTGACCCTTTGCATTTTGATGGTTGCACAGTGAGAAATACAGCCTTTAAAATTACACCTTGCAAAGCACTCCATTGTACCAATCAATCTCCTCGAGCAGCTCCCACAGCACAGCTTCCCACAGCAGAGGGACAAAGAGCCAGGGTCCATCCTGCCTACTCGGAGCCAGCCAGAGCCATGGCAATCAGGCTGGAATCGATCTGCCCCTCCCAATATTTACTTAATCCCACTGCTGTGTTGGTTTGTATCCCACCCTGGGTTTCCAGGCCTCTCCCTGGGCTCTGTGTCAGGAAAACTAGGGTTTGTACCACTACAAACCACCTCAGGAACACAGCTGCTTTAGTTCCTGGTACAAGCGGACCATCCCTGTCCTCAGGGACATCCATTCACATTCTGATCCATACATAGCACAAATCTGTTCTGTTATTCAGCCAAGTGATGCACATTTACACCATCTATATTTCTTGCTTTTCCTTTATATGTCCCAAACCCAGATTTTAAGTTCTATGTGCATAGCCATAATCTTTTAATACAGCTGCATATCCTCCCACAAGCCCTGGGAAGAGCCTACAAGGAGCAGCTTATGCATGTTCACTACAACAGTTTCCACCAGGCACTCTTTGCTGTGGTTCCATTTAGGCTTGCTCATTTAGAAAAAGAAGGAGAACCCATTCAGCAGTTTCACCCCAGCATTCTGCGTAAAAACAGCCTATTGCAGAGCACTTGGACATGGTGACTGTCCAGGTCCTTCTTGCTAGACTGTTACCAGCTCTTGCTTCAGTGGTGACAGGCACAGGGTCCAGCCTGTGGCTCTGGAACTCTGTCCCAATCTCAGCCCTGGACCTGTGAGGAGTTCCTGTTTCTGCTGCACAGGAAAGGTCAGGTGGGGTAGGAAGGCAGAGGCAAGCACTACCTTTGCTCTCAATCTCCAGAGAGGGGAGAGGAGAACAAAAATATCCTGTTTAGCCTGCAGTGTCTGACATCCAACCCCTAAGGACTCTGCTTGGCCCCTGGTTGACTTTGAAATGTATAACTTACTGGAAGAATACTTAAGTAAGAAGATAAAATTAATCACATGATGGGGAAAAAGCAAAAAGGCCAGGTAAAAAATTCTAACAGCACCACAGCTCTACAGCTCTCTGCAAACTCAGCTAAAGAGCCTCTGTCTGTTTTAATGAGGGGAAACATAAAACCAAGGTAGTTTCTGTTGAATTTCTCTTGTTTCAAGTCCACGGGGTGGTTGCTCCTCACGCACAATGGAGATGGAACACGAGGTGAGAACTTCTCAAGATATGAAGCAGCTCCATGAACCAAGCCTGGAAAAGACCAGACAGTACTCTCTTGCTTGAGCTAAGTCATGGCTAGGTCATCCATTTTTTCCTCAATGTAGGCCACTAACCTGACACCCAGTTAACTTTACAGAAGTAAATAAATGTCCTGAAGGAAGAAATACCGGTATTCATGGATGGACCTCAAGATGCTTGCCATTGTTTACATAAAAGAGCCCTGTTATTCCATAGCTCGATATAAGCCCGGAATAAATATTTAATAACTTGGTTGCATACATAATGATACTATTTTAAGCTGTTAACTGGCCAGCCATATAAATTATTCAAGATTTAAAAGTCATCCTGTGGTCTCCGTACAAGGAGAAAACTAGGAAGTTGTAACTATAATGACAAAGTAGGGCAAGATCAATCAAACCACATGATCTCTAACACAAACAAGCAGCAATTAAGCAGCAATCAAGACCAATATGACGGTGGTTGATGTCCTTTTATGCCAATACTCAGTCCAGAGAGCAGAATTTAATAATGTTTTGCAATTTATCAAGGGAACCATAACTCTGCTCTCTGTGACTTGGCCAAGAGGCTATTATGATAGTATTTCTCTATAATTGAATAATGTGAAGGAAAAGGGGGGAGGGGGAGTAAAAGCATTTTGACATATAACTCATGTCTATACATATTGTATTTTCCCCTTGCTTGAATGATGGAAGCAGAACTCATAATAATATACCTCAGTACCAATTTGTTAGCAGAAAAGGGGAGCTGAAGTACCTGGCAAAGAAAATCTATTTCAAGAAGCACAGAAGGGAAGGGAATGAACATCTACATTCATTAGCAGCTGTTACTGTAGTGGAGATGAGTTCAGAGTTGAAGAGAAGCTAGTCATCACAGGTAACTCAGGAGAAACGAAACGGGAGGAACTGTTGTTTAAATTGTTTAAATCTGGATTAGCTTCTGATAGATGGCAAGTTGCCACTTATAGGCACCTTTGTGTTACAGCTCCACCCTCTCTGTGGAGAGAAGCTCTCTGAACAAAATCAGCTCTTCCAGCACTTCAGGCTGTGCACAGGCTGCCCGCAGTCCTGGGTGCTGCTCTGTGACAAAGGCCTGTTTGGCACCAACAAGCCACAGGTTTCCTGTACCTGAGCCTGTCATTTCACAGCATTTCTTCTGCTCAAGGAGCCTGCCCCTGCTGCTACCTACTGGCTGCAGGCACCTCTTCCCCAGACCCCTGAGGCTCCCTGGGTGGTACAACTGCAGCTGACCCTGTGGCTTTGCAGGGACCTGAGCCAGGTTAGAAACGACCAGGTTAGTTTTTTTCTTCTTCATTTCCTGGATTGCTTCTAATGAGGATGAGTTCTTCAGTTTGGCACCATGAAGGAGGTGATGGTGGGAAGGGGTAGCAAGGACTCGGGCACTACCAGGAATAGAAATGCTGAAGAATTACATCCTTAAACCACAGTTTGACTTTGTGTCTTAAATCTTGTTGAATTTTTGCCCTGGGCTAACATAATAAGAGCTGCTGCTGGTTTGAAAAATTCAGAATGCCTTCATTCAGAACTCTAACAATACCAGCTTGTTGGTTCTTTGGCTTTGCTCCACATTATTTTTGGAATTTTTTTTTTTTTTCTTGCTACTTAGCTCTCTTCCTCTCTCATCCTGGGAAATAAAGTAAAATCTATTGCAGCACTGTGCTTTCACCTGGGACTGCTTTTGCCAATTGAAATAATGAGTCCTCCTCTTTGCAAATGCCAAAAAAAAAAATCTCCTGTTACATCTTGGAATCTATCCCTTGTCAACAGTGACCAAAGGTGATTTAATATTTGATAGCTCTGATGAGCTGGTTGCCTCTAGTCCAAGTCCAAAACCAGCTTCATTTCCAGAAAATCATTCTGCCAGCTACTGGTTTCAGCTCTTGTGTTGGCAGCCTCAACAGGGAGACAAGGAATTAGGGCAAGATCCCAGACCCACTGAAAACCAGGGGAAAATTTCCACTGACTTCAAGGGATACAGAATCCATTTAAGGAACTGGGTGTCCACTGCAATTACCTGACTATTTCTGTACCTCATACTGATAAAAGAAAATATTTAACATCTCTTTCACGTGCTTTAAAATTGTATTAAACTTACTGCCCTGAAAAATAGTCACTCTAGGTAAGCAAAGTTTTATTACTGTTTTAAGGTAAGTGCAAAACACCTGCAACACAGGAGTGCTATCAAATTTTGGTTACTTAAATTAATCCTCATTCTGGCATTTAATAATTTGTTAAGTGCTTATTCAGGAAAAGGTCAAAAATCACTTGGAAAGATATGTTAATGGCTCTCTAAGTAATGTTTGGATTTATTGAATAAATTCTCACAGTTAAGGCACGTATAACAAGCACTACAAATTGCATTCTAAATTGTGCTCTCCACAATGGAGAGCTATGTATACATACATGTTACCATAGTCCCAACAAGGCAACACAGAAGCACTTAGTTAAATTCATCTCAGCTGAGGAAAAAAATGAGCTTATCTTCACTGTTATAGTGGAAATATATTGAACGTATCTGCTCACAAAGAGGAATATACCTGAATCAGGACCTGAAGGAAGCTAATTGTTGTTAATCTAAGTGATTTTAAAAAACCCACCAAAAACTCTAATACAAATGAAAACCCAAGAAACAGTAAAAAAAAAAAAAAAATAAAAATCCCCCAAAACTCAATTCTAAAACAAAGAAAGAAGTTGTAAATAACTGGCAATGAAGGAAGACAAAGCCCTGTGCTGATGGATCTACATGGAACTCCTCCTACGCTTTGAAATATTTGGGCTTTAAAATGACCCACAAGACTTAAAAATTAAGTATCAGCATGTGAAAACGTACCATATTACAGTTTAAATCAACCATTATACAGGCTCAGCAAGCATCAGCACACTCCTTCCATGCAGTAAAAAACGTCAACTTCTCCTTGGTGCATAATAATTTGTGAAATAAAGCAGGCATGCAAAATATGGGTGGCAGGCAGCAAATGCTGATACTCGGGGCACCAAGGTGTTTTAAAACAGCTTTTCACTTTCGCATAGAGCTTCCACTGAAATCTCAACAGATCAAAGTTTTGCAGACAAGGAAAAAAAAGCGCCCACAAAATTAATAACTATTTAAGTATTCTGTTTCATCATGATAACAAACAGATGGTTTTAATATTCTAGAGGCTAATTTCTGAACAATTAAAAACACAGCAAGACATTAACATCTAATGAAACATTTTAACTACCAGTATATGCATCTGCCATTAATTTCCACACAGTAAGGTCTTGGTTCTCTTCAATCTGTTCTTTATTAAGGAAAGTTTTTCCACTCTGAATTTAGTGAAGTAGAGAATTAACAACTGTTTTCAATCAGCAATCAGCATGATATTTCGCCAGTGTGCATTGAAACCGTCCACACTATCAGACATAAATTTACTCCTATGATGGCTTTGATCTGCACGCTGAGTAGGGATGTTAGAATTGAATTAATTTTCTAATTCCATTTTCATTTAGAACATATGAATTAACCCTTCACAGCTCTCACGTCCCTTTTTATCTACTTCAGATAAGGGGCACCTACATAAAATGTTATGGCTTATGCATTACTTACAGTCTAGCCAAAAACAAATTCTTTTTTTGAAACCAACGAGAGCATCCTCATGCCAACCATCCCCAAATAAAGTTCTTCAAAGGCAATGTGAGAATCCTATATTTATGAGCTTCTAATTTAGATTTCCTTTGCTCATTTATGATAAGAACATAGGGTGGTATTCATCAAAGCTGTACCCAATGCAAAAACGAGTTGCTAAAACAATCTTTATACCACAGACACCAATCTAATCCATGTGTTCCCTAATCAGATATGCAGCTTAGAACTACTGATGAATTTCCTTCAAGTCTTCACCAATTTGGTAAGTTATGATATAAACTAAGCAGAGGGAAGGCATTCTCATTGCTCCCAGGGAATGGCAAAGGGCTGATGTGATTCAGTATTTGTTGTCATCACCTAGCTACTGTAGGGATGAACCCTGCAAATAAATACCTTTAGGAATAAATTCAAACACCCTCCCTGATGGGTATGAAGAGCCTGCTGCTGTTCCCTAAACATGGAGGCAGCTCAATAAGTGCCTCAGGTTTTCAAATGGGTTAAGTCAGCAAATAACTTCCAATTATTTTAACAGGAACCACATTCTGTCCAGGTTCCTGTTTTGCTTTTAATCATGTCATTTATGTAAACACCGAATTGCAAGGCTAAACAAAGGTTGAAAAAAGCCTTGGCAAAACATAGGTTCAGGGAAGGAGTCAGCTGCAGGACCCTGCCTCTCCCATTCATTTGCTGGTGTTCAATGAGCACTTCATGGTGTGCCAAGAAATGTTGCAACTATGTAGAGCAGGAGACACCCACATTCTGGTTTTTGCTTTAAGTCAAGAAAAACAGAGTGATGACCCTGGGACCTGCCAATTGATGCCCTACCAAGGGGCATTAGCTGTTCCAAGACATCTCCCTCCCTCTGATTTATGCCAGAAATAACTTGCTGGGCTCCATATTCTTCCAACAATAGTTATGTATTTCCATAGATATTTCCATAACTGACCACCCACAATAAGAACACATCACATCCTTGTCACACCCTATGTGCCTGTTGCCATCTCCAAGGCTCAGCCTGAGCAAAGTGGTCTCTTTCTCAGTACTTGATTTTTTTCTTTGTTGAAACAGGTTATTACAAATTAAGGTCCAGATCCAGAAAGTCTGAGAACACCCACAAACCCATTTGGCACGCAGGTTTCCGAAATCTGGAACCAGAACAGTAGTTAGGTATGGAAGGACATGAATGATTCAATCATTCCACTTCAAGCGCTGTCATCACGGTGAGTTTCAAGGATCGGGGCTGGGAGGTTCAGACCTGCCCAGCAGAGGCAGGAGCACAACCCCACTGAAAGACAGGGAGCTTCTGGCTCATCTTATATCCACTTCTGTTCCAATGGAACATGGCTGAAGTGCTGTCCCTGGGGATGCCATACGAGATTTCAAGAGACCTTTCCAGCCAGTCATATCTGGTTCAGAGAAACATGGACACTCAAATGAACGTACTGGGAGTTTGCCATGTAACCATTAGCCCTTTAACCACCACTAATATACCTCGGAGGCACTGCTGGGTTTTTATATGTCAGACAGTCCCAGACTTGCACTGCTCTTAGTGAGGATAGCACGATATTAAAATGTGACTTTCATACTTTTTTATGCTCCAAGTGCCTGGATCTACTCTTGGCACACTACAAAAATAATACTTTTATGATTCATTTTTTCCCTGAAATATTTATAAAACAACTATTGAGTGATGCAAGTGCCAGAATATGACTATGGCTATACTTGAATTCCAGGAGATCTGTAAGCTTTTGTTTGGTCTAGCAGTGTGAAGGAAAAGCGTCCTGCTAAACATCTGTCTCTCACTGGGGAACCACATGGGAAATAAAACCTTTGGGGCAGCATTGCCTGAAGTATTTGAGTACTCACCTTACCTGCTGCAGCCCATGAGCCTCAGCACTATAAATCACAGAAAACCAGAGAAAGAGGCAGACCCAAAAGGTCCCATGGCTCATCGCTCTGAGCCCAGGAAGGACCAACTGTACCATCATTCATGACATGCAAACAACCAGCTAACCCAGCCCAGACTGTCCTTAAGACACCCAATGGCCTGTACAACCACTGCAGGTGACCTAGTGCAGTGTGTCACTCTCTGCAGCTTTAAAATGCTACCTTCACATCTCAACTGTACCTCCTACCCACAGCATGACCTTGTCCCGTTTACCACGGATACACAGAATAGATTTTTCCCTTCCTCTCTGCAGCAATGTTCTTGTCCTCAAAGACCATTATCAGTATCTCCACTCCATTTTCTCTTTTTAAAACTGAATTGCCTTAATTCTTTCATGCCCATCTTAGAGGCCATGCTTTTAGACCTTCTCCATGTACTCCACCTGCTTCTCTCACCAATTATTTCCTATTCTGAAGGATGGCACCTGCAATATCCTTTAGGAATTACATAATGATACACATTGTTCTGGGATAAAATGAGTATTAAGGACAAAACATGCATTAAAGCTGTGGTCTATGTTTAGACAACTGACTGTTCAGGCAGGCTTACTTTTGGGTGCCAGTCTGAAGACACCTTGAAGTATCTGAAGTGATCACCTGAAGTGTTCACAACACAAACCTTTTGAATTCATGCCACTCTTTCCCTCGTGGAAGTGCTCTTAACTCACAGTGTAAATCATATTTGATCTGTAAAAGGTATTTCCAGAACAAAAGAGAAGAAACCACAAGTAGAGGCAAACTGCTTATAGAAAAAAAGGTTTGGGAGAGACTTTGTTAAGCTCACTGCAGCTTGATTTAGGTCTCCCCTCATTCAAAACCCTACCTGAAGAAGGGCTTCTGCTCAATATTAAGACTTTTCAATAGAACCTTTATTTCTTAATGGGTTTTTCTGAGATGGATATTCAAGGACAAAAGTGTAACTTGTCATGGTGCTTCCAGCTGGAACTCATTTGCTGTAAGAAGCTGTAGCAGAAGTGATCTGGAGAAACACTTCTCAAATCTATTTTAACAGCTTTCAAAGACTGCTCAAAGATGCCCAACAGCCCTGATTTCTGTGCCAGGCCCTTATTCCTCACTGCTGCCTTTAGTTGCAGCAGGAGCATTGGAATAAAATAAAACTTAACTTTCCCGTTAAGTGTTCTGGTTATGCAAGCTGGGACTGTGCAGGTTTTTCTGCTCTTCATAAACCTATTTTACAACAACTAAGACAATAAACAACAAAAGGAGAAGCTGATGGGACAAGCTAAAGACTGACTTGAACAGCTCCACACAAAATCCTGAGGAAGATGTGAGGCCACATTTTGAGTACTGCATCCAGGTCTGGGCTCCCCAGTTCATAAAGGACAAGAAACTATTGGAAAGAGTCCAGCACAGGCCACAGAGATGACTAGAGGAATGGAGGATATGCCCTGTGAGGAAAGGCTGAGAGAGCTGGGGCTGGTCAGCCTGGAAAAGAGACTGAGGGGGCATCTCATCAATGCTTGCCAATATCTACAAGGGGTGTCAGGAGAACAGGACCAGACTGTTTTCCACAGTGTCCAATAGCAGGGCAAGGGGCAATGGGCACAAGCTGGAACACAGAAGGCTCAAGTTAAACATAAGGGAAAACTACTGTGAGGTTAGTGAGGGTGACAGAGCCCTGGGACAGGCTGCCCAGAGAGGCTGTGGAGCCTCCTTCTCTGGAGACTTTCAAAACCCGTCTGGATGTGTTCCTGTGGGATCTGCTGTAGGTGACCCTGCTCTAGCAGCGGGGCTGGACTGGATCTTCAGATGTCCCTTCCAACCCTGGTGACTCTAGGAGTCAGTGACTGTATGAAAGAGCAAGGCATGGAGGGAGACACTGGGTGGGTGGAAGGGACAGTGATTACCTTCTTTTTAAGGCCACAGAAATGCCATCCTGTCAACCTCTGGCATCCCACAGCAAACCATGGCAACAGCTGCCTGGCTCTGTACTAATAAACGGAACCAATTTAATAGCTTTTATTGTTCTGCTGTGATGTTTGAGCGCAACCACTTCTTTCCTCCTAGGACTCCTGAGCCCACAAGGGCAGCAATGAGAGAAGATCTCATTTACCTAAAAGCGCTTATAAATTTTTAATTTGCTTTAACAAGTAAATTAACAAGTCCCTCATTCAGGCAAGTTTTATGGCCTCTTGCCACTTGGGGAGGGCCATAAAAGTTTTATAGATAATCCAGAGCTACCGAGATTGCTCATAATAAATTGTCTGTTTCCTGTTATTTTATCAAACCACTGGGCTTCTAATGACTTAAAGTCACAGCTTCCTTATATCTACGCTTTTTATGAGCCCGTATTTATAAACTGTAAAGAATATCCTAAATTATACTGGGCCCCTGCTAATCATTACAAAGCAAGGTTTTTATTGGAGCCAACCTTCTTGCTCACACCCACCTAATAAATTCTAAGGGATTTAAGCAGGGGGGAAATATCTTTTCTGAGATAGCACAGTGATTCTGCATTCTATTTTAAGATGTTGCTTGAGCCAAAGTTTCATTAATGGATACTTTGAAGTGCCTAGAACTCCCTACTTTGGTTTCTAATAGTTCTTGAAAAAGTTTTCAGGTTAGTGAGCACTTTAGGCAACACTAGCCAGCCTGGCTCTGGGAGACAGCACTTACTGGAAAAACTCAATCTCTTATCAAAGGATAATGCTATCTCCGATGGGTGCTCACTGTCTACCTTCTGGAGGCACCACTGAGGATACTTCCTCAGAAGAACCCTAAAAATGAAGATGTCCTGATCATCTGATGCTAGGTGCAGCCACACTGCAACCAGGGGTGGTTCTCACAGCAAGGACACTTCAGCAGCAACCACTGAGTACTTTTCCTACTAAAGTTACGATGCTTGAGTCTAGTTATGGCTTCAAAGTATTCCCAATGCCTAATTTGGGCTTCCAATTAAGTATCTTGGTCCCTCTATACAGATGTAAGAAATCACTCCAGAGAGGGAGGAGGCATCAATCTTGAGTTGCTGTGATTGTGTTCTTCTTGGTGAGTCCACAGAACTTAGGGAGACTAGATTCGTAAGAGTCCCTCTTGTCTTGAAGTGAGGTGATCTCACCAGCTTTCCCTTGATTGCTGCCATGTGGAAAAATATGACAAAACTAGAGGGAACATCACTGGGTAATGTTTAGCAATGTCATTTATTTGGGGTGGAAGGGAAAGGAGAAGTGAAAGAATAAAGCTGCTGCAGATTCTGTCCTCCAGAGATCTGAATGTTGCACCTGGACTAAAGCCTAAACTTGCTCTGAAGTTTAGGCTGGTACTAAGCTACAACACAAGGCACTGAGATAATAATATAGTAGAGGTGAAGATAATCAGTATTTTGTGTAAACACACAGTGTTATGAAAACACAGAACTCCTTCAACTGAACAGGAAAGCATGGAGCTTTACTGAAAAATTCCCCATTGACTTTCTGTGAAGTACAAGCCTATGGAACTGGAAACTATTTATTCTGAAGGAGGAAAACACTGCAAGAGGACAATACCAGCTTTTGCTCAGTACAGTTTTCCTGCTAAATGGGAAATTCCAGCAGGATAGGCAAGTTTTAAAAGCTCGGAATATTTTTGCAAGAGGTGCAGGAGCTGGTGCTAAATCCTGGAAAATGCCCATTATCTGAAATGCTGAGAGTGCTTCACATTTTATTTATTGATTTTTCAGTTTGAAAGAGCCACAGATTCCTATCTCACCATATCACCCCAGATTAAGATCCATTGTGTAACTACAACTATGTTCTCATCCCTTCATTCTCTGGTGTTTTGTCACCACAGTCCAGTAAAAATAGGCTGTTAAAGTGGATGAACTTGTTGTCCAGGTATCATTGTACATTAAATAAGATCTTGTTCAATCGAATTTGGTAATAAATCTAAGAACACTGGAAACAAAACACAGGAAAACAAGCCATAAAACCCTCACCAAATGAGGATTATCTTGTGTTTCCTCATAAATACACACAGAGATAAGCATATCCACAATTACCAGCACATGCCATACATCAAATTCGGGTTCTGCTCCTACAAGTTCAAAGATCTTTGAAATGGGATGGAAAAAATCTGCAGACTACCTCAGGGATCATATTTTTCTTATTTTCTGAAGACCTTTTGGATGACTGAAAGCCTAACTAATGCCTTCCAACTTATTAAAGAAGCAGAACTTTTGACTTAACTGTGTATGAATAAATTGGATTAAAACAATACCTCTTCTCTCCCTACCAGAGCAAATCCAGTGTCCATCTTTAGTAAAGGTGCATCTCCCTCAAAATCCAAGCATTAACCATTACTTTATCACTCAGTGACACACGCTTTAAAGAAGCAAGGAGATTCATACAAAGAAGAAACAATAACCAAAGCAAATGAACAGCACATATCCTTGGATTATAAGAAGCCTACAGACACAAATTCCTGTTATCTGCTCCTAAAGATAAAGGCTGTGGTAAGGATGAAAGGGGGGGGCATGGAGAGAAAAAAAGCTCTGTGAACAATGTAAAAGATTAAGAGTGACCTGAAGGAGATAAACCATCTTTCACAGTGCCTCTGTCTGAATCACATTCACCCAAGCTGGAGCATTAGAAACCTGTTGTATGCCATTCTTACCAATGGCCAAGGAATTGTGAAAGCAGTTGTGTGTGTCTATGTGTATATACATATATATATATGGCTGCGGTAACCCAAGATATGAGTACAGGCTGGGGGAGGTCACACTTGAGAGCAGCCCTGTGTAAAAGGACCTGGGGGTACTAGTGGATCAAAAGCTGGACATGAGCCACCCATGTGCAGTTGCAGCCCACAAGGCCAACTCCATCATGGGCTGTATCAAAAGAAGTGTGGCCAGCAGATGGAGAGAGGTGAACCTGCCCCTCTGCTCTGCCCTGGTGAGACCTCACCTAGAACACTGCATCCAGCTCTGGTGCTCCCAGCACAAGAAAGATGTGGAGCTGCTGGAACATGTCCAGAGAAGGGCCACAAAAATGACCTGAGGGCTGGAGCAGCTCTCTGATGAGGACAGGCTGAGGGAGCTGGGGGTGTTCAGTTTGAAGAAGAGAAGGGTCATGGGGGACCTCATAGTGGCCTTCTAGTACCTGAAGGGGGCCAACAGGAAAGCTGGGGAGGGACTTTTTACAGGGGCTTGCAGTGAGAGAAGAAGGGGTAATGGCTTTAAGCTGAAAGAAGATAGATTTAGGTTAGAGATCAGGTGTAAATTCTTTAGAGTAAGGGTGGTGAGACAATGGAACAGGCTGCCCAGAGATGATGTGGGGGATCCATCCCTGGAAGTGTTCAAGGGCAGGTTGGATGGGGCTCTGAGAAGCCTCTTCTAGTGGGAGGTGTCCCTGCCCATGCTGGGGGATTGAAACTTAATGATCTTTAAGGTCCCTTCCAATTCCAAAAATTCTGTGATTCTGTGATACATAAACAAGATGAAACTGTCAGATTGGCATGCACTTCCATGGAAAAGTGTGACCCCACTTTCCTTTGGAATTGTAGGCTAAAATAGGCTAAAATAAGGATATGAAACCACAGTTCCTGCTGACAACTACAGCTCTAACAAAACCAATAGTAGACGTTCTGCTCTGTCTTTAAAAAAGAAATCTCCTAATGGAGATAAATGGCAGCAGAAGTGAGAAAGAAGAAACACACCAGAGGCACTCTTCCCAGAAATCTCTGGAAAAACAGTAACAGCACATGGTTCCCAGACTTCCTGTGACACTGTTACAATTCTCTCTGAGGAGCACCCAAACTGTCAGAAACTCATCTTGAGGGAACTACCATGCTTTCAAGATTCACCTTCCTTGAGCACCAGCTGTGCCTCTTACTTACACATAAACACACCCAGGACTTCTCTAACCAAATCCTTGCAGAAACACTTGCCCGTCTGTTTTACAGGACAGCAGAGATTTCCATTAAAGTAAGCAAACTCGTCTCAGTGCACCTAAGTCTTGCAGAGCTCCTAGGTTTCAGTTCACATTTCAGGTTAATCTTTTCCTTTCCTAAAGAACAGAACATCCTTCTTCCGGATCTCCCCAAGGGCTCAGTATTTGCAACATCAAACAGAACACACAAACCATTGCGCCCCCTCCAAAAACCCATTATACTGTCAACTGCCTCCCTAACTGCAACCAGGGGAGAAAGCTTATATACTGACTCCAGAGCTCTCTTACTGCTGGAAAGTGTCCATTATTTCTTCAAGCTACTGCTGCGTTTCATTTCTCTAAAGAACTCATAATAAGATGGGCAAAGTTCCAGGAAAGAAAAGAGAAACCCGACAAACTAACTGAGCTCCTCTTGCAGTTCCCCCCACCACTGCAGTTGCTGGCAAAGGCCAAAGCCCCAGGACTGGTGCAACACCACCAGTGACCCTCCCCCCCAGTAAATCAGATATTAAAAGACAGTCACATGAATTAGGCTGGAAAGGAAGAGTGAGGCAAACATCTGCTACTAAAGATAACATTGTATCTTATGATGTATCGTGTATTCACAAAGCACTGAAAGAAAAGAGGAAAGTCCTTATGGAGGCCATGCTACAAGCTACTGGAATCCAAAAGATTCCACTGTGTATTAATTTTGCAATGAGAGACCAAGTTGTTTTTTCCAGGAGGAAGGCCCACGGCTGTGAATGGGCTGAAATCTGGGCCTCAGCTTCCACAGCTCGACACAAGGACGTTTGCAAAGCAGAATGCAAAACCTCAGGGGGAAGTTGTTGTTGGAGAGAAACACATTTTTAACTCTAATAAAAAAAAAAGAAAAAAAAGAAAAAAAAAAAAGGTGGGGTGCAAGAGGAGAATGCAATTGAAAAAAAAATGTTTTGATGTTGACAGGTTTTATCAGCTATTTACATGTTTTCTGTTCCTTCTTTTTGAAGAGCTCATATCCATTTGGCAGACCCCTCCCTGGCCCTGAGCCTGGGCTAACAGCGCAGGGGTCTCTTCCCTTGCTGAGCAAACCTTCAGGGATGTATCCCCAGAGAGGCCCTTTCCTTCCCCACGGCCTGTCCCAAGTCTCCCCCTCATGCCAAAGACAGCAGCAGCTTTTCTCCCCAAGCCCTTCCCACAGGCAACCCCTGACCCAACCCACACAGCCCCTCCAGCACCTCAGAAAAATGAAGTGGGACTAAATGTAACACCTAGCCAGCCAGCCTGTGCCACCCACATCTCTTATCCCTAATTTTTCAGTTAACAACTCATGGTAACCATAGCTGACAGTGGCCGCAGGTCTAACAGCTGATATTTACAGCTGAAGTTCTATAAAATTAGAAGGTTTTGTCAAGCTGCAGAATCCAAGTGAGTGTAAACGCAGCCCAGCGCAGCGAGGAAATGGCTGGAGATCGGTTGCAGCCAGAAGTAATTGATCTGCCTGAAAATATGGCCCAGGAATCATAGGATTAATGCTCAAATTCCAGCTGTGTTGCACTGTTCCCTTCCCTCCAGCTCTCCAACAACAAAGACATGCCTCCTGCTCCTCTGGAGACCAGAAAAGTTTTATTAAAAAATCTTCATACAACTGCTGCAGCAGAGGCCCCATTAAAAGCATCAGAGGAAAAAAATGCGAGATTCATAAAGAAACCATCCTACAATTTCCTTTCGATCTGGCATTGATTTCCAAGTGGCTACCTTTGCCAAGTGGCTTTGGCCAGCTCCCCTGCCCGGGCTGGCGTGGGGCAGGGGGTGAGGAGCCCAGCCTGGCTGGACCCACGAGCACGTGTGTGCACGTGCAGCCCCGGCCACGCACGGCGGGAGAGACGGCCAGCACACCGAGAGGGGGAAAGCATAAAATGGGAACACTTCCAAAACTGCAGCTGTGCTGGCCCATTAAAAAGCTGAAACTCATTCTACTGTTCGACCTCATGCTTATCACCACATAACTATTCATCAAAGAAATTTCGGTGCAATTAATTAAATTATTCCCCTGTCTGTGCCACAGAGTCGTTATTCCAATATCAGCTTTCACTTGCACTCTCTCCAGCTCATGTCTGATGCCAAGTGACATCTCTAGGGTTGTCCAGTCTCAATAAAGCTCTGCTCCTCACCACTCACAGAGCCTATCATTTCTCTCTTTTATTGCCATTTATTTTCCACTAGGATTTTGCTGCCAGTATATTGGCAGGACTTCCTGTATATGGATGTAATGAAATCTACCACAGACACTTAACATCGGGTCAGGCTTGAGCTCAGCTCATGTGAAGCTGTAATATGATAAACAAATGCTTCCAGGAGGAGGATTTTATCTGCTCAAAAAGAGAACATGGACTCCTTTGGTACCCCGACATGAACAAGGAGGGAGTAATTTGAAAATCCTTATGATAATTAGCTTTATAGCTAAAATGTGCTCAACACAAGAAACCTGAGTTACAACATAGGCTCCTCTCAATCTGTCAGGACCAGCTTTTCTTATAGAAAATCCTCAATGTGTCACAATTTGCATCTTCCCTTTCTTTGGGTTTTTTGTTTTGTTTTTAACAGTAAGGTTAATATAATTCCACTGCTTCAGTACACCAAAATGTGGGTGATTTGATGGCTTTCTTTAGGGGTCCTGAGCTGATTCAGCACCACAAAATGTAAATGTCCCAGCGTTAAGTCTCGGTCAGAAATTGTGCAGGACCTGATGGCTCTGGACACTGTCTGTCTCTATCTACTGCCATGGCAATTCCTGTGATGGCACCAAAGCACCATATCTGCATATCTCCCAGTACAAGTCAGGACTGCTGCCAATGGGATTAGACTCTCAAAATGTGAATTACACGAGATATTGATAGTCATGTCTCAGGCATCTCTAAGGGACTTGTGGCTGGAGATGAGAGACAAAAGAAACACAAAAGGAAAATATAATGTAATTTTTAGAAAGAGAAGGGAAAAATCAAACCTTAGAACAGCTTGTATCTGGTCACAGGAAGTCTTCCACTACCTGGAAGGCTTTAAATCAATAAAGGAGCCTTTCTATCAGGGAGGCTTTATTTCAAATGCAAGTTAATGGACATAAATCTCTACAGGCAATGAATATATAACATCAGGCTGAATGTTCAAAGGCTTTTTTCTTTCCCTGGTAAAAAGGTCTTCCTGTCTAAAATAAACTTCTCCCCAGAGAAATGGAATTTTGCTGTTCTTTCAGGGAGACAAAAAAGTTCAGTGTCTGCATCAGCCACTATCCTGATGCTTTTGTTGGCCTTCCAGCTAACTCAGTGGCTACAATAATTTGCACCAAGATGTTTCTATGTTGCTAGCTGGTTGGGGGAATCTGGAACTATCCTGGTAAAGCACAAAGAAACTTTGCTTGACTGGTGCAACTTTGACTTTGTTTCAAAATTCAAACCTCCACACCTCCACAACCTGCTTCCAATGAAGGCAAATAAATCTGGCTCAAACCAGGTGCATTCTCTACTTCATCCTGCTACTGTCCAATAGTCTAGGTTATCTCCAAACACCCTGCCTTATATTTTGTGGTTGTTTTTTTTTCCGAAACAATGCAACATATCCATTTTGAACTGAATTTTACAGAAGTTTGGTTCCTATGTCTCCCAGTGCCTCTGGCCCAAGCTGCCTGCACACTGACCCCTGAGGGCACAGCAAAGTACCAAAAAGGTGCCTCAGGACACCCCAGCTGGGGTCCATTAAAAAAACAGTGTAGTGTCAGGATTCAGGATAATATCAGATACCAAACATACAATCTCTCATTCACTTAACTAAGAGAGGGAGGGTGAAAGTCAATATCAAGCCCTGGAACAGTTTGCAACAACACTTCAAGACGTGTCGCTTCAAACAGGTGCCAACTCAGGTCCAACAGGAACCTCAAGCTGATCCCACACAGTCCATCAGTTATAGTCAATGCATCACCTCAAATGGGCACTTGTGTGTTCCTGTGCACCCCACTAACCCAACGTGACTCAGAGGATCTACTCGTATTTCCTGAGTTGACAACAATAGTATAGAATAGATCAAAACGACACTACAACAGAAGCTGCTTGGAAATATAGTTGCTAAAAAAATATAGTTAATGTGACAGTCTATCTGCCATCTATTCAAAGAAAAGAAATTTGACAAAGCAGAGTGGAAAACCAATAAACTACCACAACATTACCCAGTATGAATCCTCATCATTAAAGCTGATTAAAGCTCAGCAGGCTCAGTTAAATTGCAGCATTCAGAAGAGCTGCTGAGAAGCCTCAACAGTAAGGGGAAGGTTGTCTAAAGATTTCTTCTCCTCCTTAGGCAGGGCCACAAAGGCTGAGATTTTTAATGCACTCTGAAGTACATTTATGCTTTCAAAGAGTGGGGTGAGTGTACAGATGTAATTTGTTGTATGTAAAAAGGACTGCTTCACGTGCAGCCCCACTGCCCTGCTGTGTGCTCCACCCTCTGACCTCCCAGCTCTTCAAACACAGTCAAGGGTGAAGTGTGACCAGAGAGATAAGGAATGGCTGCTACTTCACATTGTCCACCTACCACATCAGGGATGATGGGAGGGAAAGGGGACTGACAGGACATTGTCCCAGCAATGGCACATGGCTGGGAAGAGACCTGCAGTGGTGTTATCCACTGACTCAGCTGAGAACCCAGGCTAACGATGGGCTTCGTGAAAAGGTAAAATTAGAACAGGTACCACCTCACATTCGAAACCTAGTGACAATAAAACAAGGCTCAGAAGATGACAACAGGTATTTTGTTATTCATTAAAACGAGATGTAGATTTGGCCCCAAGCACACCAATACTTGCCACATGATGCATCTAGTCCTTGGAGCTGTCATTCCCTTATATCTTTCATTACAACTCAGATGTTTTCCAAAAACAAGTAAATGCTCCTGGTCTGATGCCGTGGCACATCACTTAGCGAGCTGTTAGTAAAATAGTCTGGTGCAACAGGAGACAGAGTGAAAAATCCAACACGAACAGCATGCAGGGCCAAGGCAGCAGCACTGTGAAGCTTTCTGGCCCACACCCTCAATATATTGTCAATATATTAGCTATAAATATATATTAACTATTATATTCAAAACAAAGAACTGGATTCAAAATTCAAATGTCACAGCTAGTAAAGGAAGTCTGAACGGCACTTTACAAAAGTCATAAAATATATGCTTTAATTCAGTTTAATTTTTGAAACATTGATTTCCTTTCCAAAAGCTATTAAAATATTTTCTTACATCTTAAAGTCTTCTACTTTCATGTTTGTTATCTACCCTAATTCAAATATGGCAAATACACCATATTTTTTTAGAACTCAATAATCCAGTGTAGGACTTAACCTGTGGCCTTCAATACCAAGCAACAAGCTTTCAAGTATTTTAATAAAATAAGTAACTGTATAACATCTATAACTAGGTAATTCTTACCATCTGTGTAACAAGCTCATCTGAGTCCATGTAATTTTATGGGTTTTAATTTTATTTTACTTTTTAATAAGAAAAGCATAAAATTAGTATCTCATGTCAGCAAACCCAATTACCTGCTCCCACTGAATAACCTCCTTCACCTCCAGTACACATTCCAGCTGGACACTGCTTCATACCAAGCTCCTTTGGGCAGGAATTGGGCCAGGTCTGAGAGATGTGGCAGAACGATGCCTTCGGGAAGCCACCTATGGCTGGCACCACAGGGCACTTCATATCTTTACATCCATGCAAATACTCTGTCATTTTTTCTTATTAGCATTAAGACCACGGTGCTGACCCTAACTGAAACACTGCACAAACATCAACTTTCAGAAGCATCTGCAGAACCTTCTCTCTGAAACTGTGGTGATGGTGACAAGAGCTGATGTTTTCCCATCCTTCCTCCAGGGGCAGGCAGAGCACAGGGCAGTGCTGCCCAAGTCCCTTGTTGCAGACCTACAGGTAAAGTCTACAGCTCAATCTGGGCTGATGTCCAAGACTTCTCCCCAGGTGGCCAGGCTCCAAAACAGGATCTGATCACCCAGGCTGGTGAGAAAGGCATTCAACATCTATGCCAGTCACATCATCTTTCAGCAGTCAACAGGAACTGCAGTGCCTGGATTATCCAAGCCATAGAAACTAGCACCAGGCTTCTGACATAAAAGGTTTTGCACCTTACTGTAAAAAGCTACATTGATCCAACAGCCTAGGTACAAAATCAGCAGAGAAGCTGTCCATCCCTGCATTGCCCTTGGTGAGAAAAGCCCGTAACACATTCAGTTGACAAACAATTCTGCCAAGTGGCTCTCCTATAAGTTGCTCATGTCAACAAAATTAATATGACATTTACAACCATTTTGAGGATAAAATGAAGTTGCCAGAATTATTCTGCGGAAGCAGCACGAGACAGAATTATTCAGTTGACAAAATCTAATTAGGTGTAAATTATTTCAGGTTATATGAATTACAAAACCTTTCAGAGAGAACTCAGACTCAAGGCTCAATGTGATATGGTGAATTAATACACCAGGCATCTGTTTTCCAAGGCTAGGTTTCAATCTGGGACAAAGTCACACAGGTAATTGATTTTTGCTTTCTACCAGGCAGCCTGTGCTCAGGTAGGCAGCGGAAGGCAGGTGATACATGATTCTCATGCCACTCAAAGTTTAAGACTTTTTTTCTCAGAGATGATTGGAAGAATTTGAGAACTGGTTATTAGATGCAAACAGCAGCTCAAAAAATCATGGAGTAGTTTGGATTAGAAGGGACCTTAAAGATCATCTAGATCCAATCACTGCCAGGGCAGGGACACCTCCCACCAGCCCAGGTTGCTCCAAGCCCCATCCAACCTGCCCTTCAACACTGCCAGGGATGGAGCAGCCACAGCTTCCCCGGGCAACCTGGGCCAGGCTCTCACCACCCTCATTGTGAAGAATTTCTTCCTAATGTCCAATCTAAATCTCTCCTCTTCATCTCTCTGGAAGTTCTTTGCTCATTGAAATGTCTCAAGCATTTCATACCCAGGGGTGGCACAGACCTCACACGTCCATAAACCAACGTGGCTCCCTTGAGTCCTCTGAGGTCTTAACATTGTAGGTAAGTCTGAGATTAGAAATCTGGCAAAGAGGTTAGAAATACCAAGAATGGCCACAGATACATCTGAACCTTTATGCAGTGTCCAGGATGCACATAAAGGACACAGATGTGTCCTTTATGCACAGCCCCAGGTGTGCAGCTAAGCTGTGCATTCAGGAACAGAACAGAAAGAGTATTTTATTTGGAAGGGACCTACAATCATCTTCTAGTCCAACTGCCATGGGCATTCTCTTCCCCCTTCCCCCACATATGTATTTATATGCATATAATATATATTTAATTAATCAAGTCCTACTCCTACACCAAGATGTCAGGGAAGATAAAGTCAAAGCAAGATAAACCCACCACAGTATATTTCTATCTTTGAAACAAGAGGTGGTGGCAGCGACAGAGATCTGAGAATACAAATCTGCTATGGTCCACTAACCTTCACTCTGTGGTGACTGATAACTGTATTTTAAGTGGCTGCAGGTATCAGGCTCAGCTTTAGGCTCTCTATTTCTCTCTCTCCATCCCCTTAGTAAGAATACATTGCAATATACAGTGGCTATAGGGACAAGGTGGCTTCTCCAGGACTGTCCATGTTCACGCAAGGACTGGAGATGCTAATGGAAGAGGCAACCACCTCTTAGCAGAAGCCACGTGGCTGATGAGTACAAGAGGTCTAAAAGTAAAGGGAATTAAACTCAAAACAAAGCACAGAGCAGGAAAGGGCATTTGTAACTACAAAACGATTCCCTCACTTTTGTCCATGTTCACTCCCAATTCTGTAAGAGTTAAAGGCCGCCAAGTAATAGGCTCTGTAGAGTTTTCCCCTGGGTTGAAGCCAAGGCCACTCACTCTGCTATTAGGGGCCTGACAAGCTTTGTCAATGCAATCTACTGAATGCTGTGAGTGACAAGGGATCAATATTCTCCACTCTCATGGGTCATCACAGGTGACAGAGGTCTAAGTAATAAAACAGCCCTGGCTGCCTCCTCTAACTTAAATGCTTCCCCAGCCACAATATTTCTTTTTTGTCTAAGCGCCTCTAGCTAAATTTCTCATAGATCGAACCATGGGATGGGGTAGAGGTTCTGAGGAATTGCAGTGTGTCTGTACTGATGCTAGCCAGCCAAAGCTCAGTGGACTGGAGAGAGAGGTTCAAATAAATGGAAAATGACTAGCTACAGACTTGTAATCTGCCCACATCAGGCCCGGGAGCGACATGGCAAGAGGAGGCAGCATGCTGGCAGTGCAGCAGCACCAGGCCACCTGCCAGCCAACAACCACCTTCCTGCTTTCTGAAGACATTCTCCATGACATTCTCCTGTCTCTCCCCCACTTCTTTTTTCTTTTTTCTTGTGAATAAGAATTACTGGGAGCAACACTGTAAAACTGCATAATGGTGTTAAAAGAAAGATCACACAATCATACAATGCCAGGTTGAAAGGAACTTCAAGGATCATCTAGTCCAACCTTTCTAGCTACTACTATAGTTTAATTACATGGCCCAGCACCTTGCCAAGCTGAGACTTAAAACTGTCCAATGGTTTGCTCTGCTGTAAATATGAAGGAAGTTTTGATGGGACTGAACTTCATGGGGGATGTTGAAGCAGTCAGAAACACTGACCAGACACTTCTCCACAGTCTGAAACCTCACCCCCGCCTTTCTAAACATACCACATTGGAAATGAGTGTGTGGATTTTAAGGGAATCAGCTGCCCCACTGCAATTGCCCACCCTTACCCCTGCCAGAATGGACGGCACCTTCAGGTGGAAGCAGAGTGAACCAGCCTGTAGTAAAACTATGCACTCAGCCAACAACCACAGAGCATCTCCTGGTTTTCTAGATCCACACACTAACTTACCATTAAATAACTTGTTCATACAGCTGCATGCTAAGGAAGAGCTTAGGCTTCAAAAACAGCAGTGATTTACAGTCAAGTACCCAAATTTAAGGCAGACGAGCAAAAAATATGTTTCAGCCCTTCTGAAAACCCTGCCCCAATTCTTACTCTCAATAAGCATTTTGGACACAAGCCACTGATGTCCATCTGGGATGCGAATGGTGTCCAGTTTTTTGTGATGTTTAGAACCAGCTTTTTATTGGGAAAAATCTCTTTAATCAAACAGCTTTGCAAACACTGAGTTTTGCTACATTCCCCTGAGACAGGCAAGCAACACACACCAATTTATTGGTGAATAAACTAAGACGCAGAGGAGAGCCAGAGGCACAACTGGACACAAGACCCAACGGATATGTAATTTCACACTTTAAACTTTGAACATCAAATATGTCCTGGAAGAGAGTCTCTTCTAGGGGATGACTGTCAGCTGTAAAATTCTGTTTAAACAGGTGGCAGGATGATGATGTGCTGTTTGGAAATAATTGGCGCACTGTTTACACAGCTACTCTCAGTGATCTAAGCCAGTATAAAAATAGACTAGAAAGCTCAAGATCTGTGTTTTTGCACATCTTCATCCTCTTTTCATTATAAAAAGCAAACCAAACAGCTAATTCTACTTCAAGCGTGTATTTATTCTGCCAGTTTATTATTAATAATAGTTATTAAAAATGTCTAAATTCAGGCAAAGGAACCCAATTGCTTGGGCAAGGGGGGTTCCCCAGGTAAGTCACCAGAAGCTGAAATTATATGCACCAAAACAGAAAAAAATAGTCAGTATATACGATTATGTCAGAATGCTTGAATGGATCATCATCTCTCCAAGAGAAGCTGGGATTTTTCATGGCAAAGGCTAATTCAAGGAAATGGGAGCTCTGAGGCAACACCTTTTGTGACACGCAAAACCAGATGAGGGAGCACATTTCATTAAGGAAAACCACCCTAACTCTCGGGATATTAGATTATTAATAAAGAAAAGGTCAACATTCTAATGTAGGATTTGGTTCTCCAACACACTTGACTGCTGGCCAGCTAAACCAGCTGGACAAGCAATGGAGAACAGCATGTGGGAAGGATATATTTCAGACCAAAGTAATCTTTTTAGTCACTAAATACAGCTGATTTTCTGAACAATTAGTCGAAGGCTTGGCTGCGCCCATCTCAATGCTGAGGAAAGGCTCTAGGACAGGACTTGTATTAACATATGAACAAGAAGATAAACACATAAACAGCCTGGAGATGGTCCATGGTGTTCACAGGCACAGATTAGGAAGAAAACAACAAACCCAAGAGATCTTGGCAAGCGCCAACGCCCAACTAAGTTCTGCCTGGGGGCAGGTTACGGAAACAAGAGCCACATTTTGCTGCACACCTGCCCTCCTACTCCTGCTCATAGTAAAATGCCCATTTTATGGGCATTTTATGCAGCACTTTGAGTTTTCCTAACTCCATGCTGCACATTCTCTCCACTGTTCAGGAACACATCCCTCATCACACTGGAGTTTAGATGAAGATCGAATACAAAGAAATCAGGTAAGAGAGATATAAGAAAAGTGAAGCTTTATTTTTTTCTCTCCAGAAGTTTATTGCTGCTCTTTCCCAGCCAGCCAGATTTTTTTTTCCCCTCTGGCCTCAGAGACTTTTGACTTTCTCACATTCATTTAAAAATAAGAGAATGAAAGCAGTATGGCTACAAGGGTGTGATAGCATCACATACAGCTCTTAATCTAATTTATGACTGATGATGTAGTCATTAATGTACTCTGAACATGCACTATACACTCCTCTTTAATGAAAAAGTAACTGTGGAAGCTCATCCAACCTGCTTCAGAAAGTTGAGCCCCAAGAGACATACATGTCATCTACCCTTAGATTTATCCAAGGCTGAAGGAGATATTTTAAAACATATCTTCTTGTTATTCTTTTAAAGGATAGTTCCCTTGATAGTGAGCCCTGAAAGTTTAGCAGATCTCATTACCAAAAATGAACTAAATGAAAGCAATTGGTATAATGATTGTTACACTATGGGTACAACTTCCTTGCCATGTTATGTTCTCATCCACTTTCATCTCAGATGTTTATATGAGCATGAAAAGTTGCTATTTTTCTTCTCATCAGCAAGAAGTGAAAACACCTGGCAAAATTAGATGGGGAAAAACTCAGGGAAAGCAAATATGGAAAAAGAAGTTGTTGGGGCCGATTCATATGGCAATCTGGGTAGATAAGAGAAACAGCAGAGACAGAGAGTCAACACGTAGCCCATCCAAATTGCCAGCAAGGATGAGCTATAACTGGCTCAACACTGGAAACATGACTAACACTGGGGAGGAACTTTATAGGAGCCATCATACTTATCTTGAGCCCATGGATTTGCTGATGTCCCAGGTTACAGAAGCTCCCAGCACACACCAGGGCTGCAGGTTTGGTGTGCAGCCATGGCAGCTTGGAGGACTGGCAGCACAGAAAGACTACAGAAAGCTTAAGGGTCAGGAACTCTTGAGCTACTGTCGCCCAAACCCACCAGAAACGATTGCTTGGAAAGCACGAGGTTTCCTGGGGCATGAGGGGAAAGACACCTAAAGAAATAACTAAAAGCCAAAACAAAAAAGCAGGAGAAATATAAACTAACTCTCCCAGTAATGATGGCAGATTATGACTCAGTGTGTCATTCTTCTGGAAAAAGACCAACTGAAGGAAAAGCAAATTAACAATAGGTGTAATTAATAGATATGTGAGCCTGGAAAAGCACTTAGTGGGAGTGCTGTTTTCACCTCTCAGGACTATAAATCATCCCTCTCCCATCCTAGATACATGCTAGCAACACCTGTAAGCAGAAACACAGCTCAAAACTTCCTGCAAAGGGAAGAGCAATACAGATTATCTGGATATGATGTTCTCTTCTGCACACTAATTACAGTGCTAAAAGGCTGGCAGAAAGACTTAAGATCAGGGACGTTGACACTTCTTCATTCTTGTCTGGTTAGCTGCTCTCATACCTCCCATGCTCTATCAAGTGTGGATCATTTACATCCTGGAAGGTTAACTCTACTGTAAGATTTGTCAGCATTTCCATTCTTGTTCCCTTCTACAGGATGTAAACACTGAAATGTAAAAATGCAACTCAAAAAGAGTGTTAACCTGCAGGACCCCAGGCAGGGAGCAACCTGTTTCCTTCTGTGGCCATACAGCAAATCCTGATTATTAATTTAGTCTAGCAGTTAATTTCTTTCTTTTAAGGGGGAAAAAAAAAAAAAAAAAAAAAATCAAGTTATTTTGAGTGTAGGAGCTTGGTGACAACAACCATGCAGCCAGACTCTACCTCTGGATAGAGGTTAATTTACCTTTGTTGAAACCATTTGATGCAACTGTTACTGCGGGAGGCCAGGGCTGGAGGGCAGCTTCCAGCAGGCATCACTCCTGCTACAATTCCCTCTGTGTATACAGGAAGGACCATTAAATGTGCTGTGTTAGTCTTCACTTTAAATGTCTTTCAAGATGGTGTTTACCTAAGATAGCATTATTTGAACTTCTATATTGGTGATCCAATTCACCTGAAGCGCTGCTCAGTCCTTCAGGAATAAGACAAGGACGTCCCATATGGTGGCAAGGTAGAAAATCTCCTCCAATGCAAACCACCTATGACCTCTGTGATAATAAATTCCTCTGCAAATGACTGGGCAAAGTCCTGGAGCCTGTGTGCAGGGAAGATAAACAGCCCTCCTTGTCCTCTGGGCCAGAAGTGGCCATTGTACAGAGCTTGCCCAAAGGATTAGCACTGCCATTATTATTTGTGTTAGATGAGCTATTTCAGGAGCTAATTGACCCCAGCACAAAAGCCGAGTGAGAAAGGCTTTTGTATCTAATAGAATGAGCAATACAGAAGAGGGTAAGGTTCTTTGAGCAACTGGGCCACAGAATACAGACACTGACTCAGTTTGAGCTGACAGCATCAAGCAGGGCAATCTAAACTCCCCAGTTAGCACTAAATCAGCCTAATATAAACGAGCCCATGACAGAACATGGAGAAATGGGACTTGCTAAAAGGATAACTGAGGATAACTGCCTTGTGAAGCATAAATATTGAAGATGTTCATAGTCTCTCATTCCTTGAGCTAAGCATGCCTAGGAAAGCTGTACAGGCAGAGCTGTTTGAGACTTGAATCTCTGCTTGCTTTCTGAGGGTACAGTGGTAAAAGTCAGGAGGTGCACAGGGTATTCTAACACTACACATATGTATTTCCTCCTTCTGTCCCTCTCTCAAGTGTTTAATGGTGGGGGAAGGAATTGACAGAAAAAAATTCTGACAGGATGCTCTTAATCATTAAAAGGTTTGTTAAAACAACAATGAAGCAATGTGAAGACGTTTTCTGCAGGATGACAGATATTTGGGAAGGATGTACTAAGGCTGTACATAAGATCACCCCAAAATAAACTACTCATCTCCAAATTCTGTTTTGAAGAATTATGTGTAAGGGGAAAAAGTAGAGCTGAACTTAGAGCTGAACAATTTTTTTTGACATTTAGTCATCACTCAGCAAAGCCAGCTCTATTTCAAAGTCAGAGCAAAACAGACATGAACAACATACCAAAAAAATTAACTCACCCTGACCTTTCCAAAGCCACTGAAAAAGCTGCTGCAGCATAATTCATTACAAATTCTGCACTAAATATGGTGCACAAAAGACTGCAGCCTTGTAAATATGCAAACAGAAGAGAAAATTATATTCATCATTTATTTATTGAACCTACATTGACTCCTCATTGCACTCTTTGAGGCTATCACAACCATAAAGGAATTAAACAGCACAAAATCCCGGTAAGGAAAAGCAGCAGAATTTATAGGTGCTTCACAAATGGGGTAATGAGACAGAGAAAAGAGGTGGTCTCTGTGGACAGACTGAGCCTAAAACAGAGACAAAGTCAAAGCTGTATCTCCTGAGCCGATACACTTGTAGTGTAAGATTATTAATCCCCTTCCTGTGCTTCATCAGGGTTTTAGTGCTCCTGTCAAGGAAGAGTTCCCCACCCATACATGTCCTAGTCTTTCCATGAAGCAAAAGGCTTTTAAGACCTTTCTAAAAGTTTTGCAGCATGGCCCCATCATCAGTGTAGTGTCAACATGTAAGCAGAGGATGTGGCAGCCCCAGCAGCTCACAGAACACAACGCCTGGCACTGCAACCTGCAGGACACTTCCCAGTTTACTCAGAAGGACCTTCAGCCCATGATATCTTAGCAGGAACATCTTAGCCACCTCAAATGTAAATCTCTAATTCAGAGCCAGCAAAAGGATGTTCTGATTACCCCCGACACTAATGTACACACGAGTGCCACATGCACTAGAGGCCCTAGGCTTTTGAGCATGACCTCGTGCATCCGCAGAACTGGGAAGGGCTTTGAACACCATCTCACCACCTGTCCTACATCATGCAGCTTAGTGGGAAGCCCACAGAAACCACCACAACAACACAGCCCCCCAGTGTCACGTTTTTAAAAGTGAAGCTAGTTTGTACTCATGACTATTTTCAGTAATCTGGTACAGAGTAGTTGGATCTAAGTGCTCTGAAATACAGTACCAAGGGTGGTGACCCCATCAACCTTGCCACACAAAAGCTACACCAACCTGAACAGCCTCTGCTGTTCAGACAGAGGACACTGGCAGATGGAACAGGTTGAAGTCAGTTATCATTCCTGGGTGTCTTCAAACAATGCAAACATACTTAGAGGAGGTAATTTTTTAAGCACACCTATTTCCATGAAGCAAATCCAGTGTGTAATTCCAGGAATAGTCCGGAAACTAAGCAGCTTTCTGCTTTCAGCAAAGTTAGCTTCCATTGCAAAGTTTAGTTAGACCAACTGAAGTTAATCAAAACACATAACTTCAGTTTCACATATGGATACACTTAATATAACCAGACAGATCAACAAAATAAAACACATAGAATTGTAATGCTGAGATAAGATCCTTTATGATTTCTTTTTACTCAAATGGATGAAAAAAAGGCAGAGGAAAGGAGCAGTTAGTACCAGAAGATGCATCCTCCCTAACCTCACCCCAACACTGCAATTCTTACATGACAGATTTTACAGGCTTACAACACCCAGGCCACATGACTTGCTAAGATCCAAGTAGGTCTATCAAGATCTATATCTAATATCTATAGATGATAATGCCAACATTAGACAAGACTCCTACAGAACACTGATTAGTTTACATAGTTCAAACTTTCAGAAAGGATAAGGAAAAGAACCCAAACTGGATTTATCTGAAACTTAATATGAATCAAGATACACCACAGTTGTTTAAAACAAAAATGTATCTGATTCACTGTTTAAGTTTGCATATTCATAAAAACTAAAGCTGTCACACTGAACTTTGCAAAATTCTAGCAGAAAGCACTGAAATACCATGTCTAGACTTGGAAAAGTATTGATGTGGTTTTCTACACACCTAATGACTGAATCATTAGTTACAACCCTATTTTAAAAAAAGAAATAAAAAGTTAGCATGACCATTTTTCCCCTCCCAGTAGAAATATTCACATAAATTTTAAGCAACTAAGAGAAGTTCATAATGGCAAAAATACTTGGCAACCATAACTCTCCAAACACCCCCAATGAAAGAAGTTTCACATATAAAATAAACTACAGCCCCTTTCCTGCACAGTATGTGGGCCCCACTGGAGTGATGTGAGGCAGCAAGCTCTGGGATTTCTCGATGCCCTTTCTGCAGACTGGGCAGGTCACAGAGCAAACCCCTTCAATGAGCATCCTCCAAACACCCATCTGAGCCAGACAGACTGATGGAGGGCCCAGCGTGGCACTGTCCTGCTGGCATCTCCTCCAGGGACCCTCCAGCATGCCAAAGATAGGAGCACATCTGTGGGAGGTCCAAGGCAGGCATTGGTACCTGGGGCTACAAGCTCGGTGCTCAAGGGATGCATTTTATAAAACGTGACTATTGGCATGTATCATGGAATCCTAAAATGGTTTGGATTTAAACAGTCCTTCAAGATCATCTAGTTTCAACCCCCTACCATGGGCAGGGACACCTCCCACCAGACCAGGTTGCTCCAAGCCCCATCCAACTTGCCCTTCAACACTTCCAGGGATGGGGCAGCCACAGCTTCTCTGGGCAACCTGGGCCAGGGTCTCACCACCTCACAGGAAAAGACTTTCTTTACATGGATATACATGGCAACCCAAATAATAATCAGTAAAGAGAGGGGAGTGATTAAAAAAAAAAAAACAACAACAAACTAATGGAAGAAAATAAGCATCTACTCTTGACTCATGTATTGATGCTCTATACTTTACTTCCATGGTGGAATTCACAGCCTAGAGAACAAAACAGCTTTGAAGTCACATCTTCTCACAGAACTCCCTGACCCAAAGGAGCAGAACTCTCAGTGAAAGGAGCCAACTGCTCCTGCTCCCTCTGCAGACCCTAAGGAGCCCAGCCATGCTCCACCACCGATATTAACATTCCTTTGCTTGAAAGGTCTCCCTGGAAGCTGCAAAGGGCCTTGCTCATTTTATGTTGCAAACATTATGAGAGTTTAGGGAAAGGCCCTTTCAGTCATTGTTATGGTCTGCAGGCTACCCCACCACAAAGCACTCTACGCTGTACTTTTCTCTGCATTAAGGTGACTGGTTTCTGAAAAGCTCAAGGCCTCAATGCTCAGTTACTCAAGGTTACTTAAGGATTTTCTAACTTCCTTTCAGCTGTCTTAAGCTGACAGGATAATGCTCCTTGGCCCAAAGAAAGGCTTGTTCATACTAACTTTTAATCATGGCCTGTACAGTGCACAGCTTTGCTGCCTGCTCCCTGCCCCACTGCCTGCTCCCTCCATGCCTCTCCAATCAAAGGTAGACATGCACACTACACGGGATGGCTTACATTAGTGCCATTAATTCCTACTTTCAGCATAATCCTTCATCTGGGAGTTATTCCAAAACATAGGAGTTAATGACACTAATATAAACCATCCCAATATAGCATGTGTTTCTTTAGCTTTTATTCCCATGACTAAATGTCTTTTTAATGCACTTTTATTTACCATGATGGAAATAGTTTTTCCTGCTTTACTCCAGCAGAAGTCTGGGTCTGTCGCATTAACCCTTTTCTGGGCAAAGCTCTATAGATGTATTTCCCATTATGACCCCCAAATTAAAAGCTTATGCTGACATTCCAGCAGTGAACTACAGCCCTTTCAAGTGCTGAAAGACCTAATGGAAATCCTGCAAAGGAGGGATGTTAATTGCCTGAGTCTGTTAAGGAGTCTCCCGGTGACATGGTGCACACTGCTCAGCCAGGCTGGGAAATGAAAGCCTGGGATTTAACTGCTCTGGGAGTCGAGGAGCCAGGCAGAGCTGCAGAGCAGCTTTGTCCTCCTGGTGCAGAACAGCTTTCCCTGATATTCCCTGATGACACTTTTAAGCAACTGGCGAGGGGCAGGGAATGAAGTGCCTTCAGATTTTCTCAAGAGGTGTGAAATATGGGCAGACGGGAGAAGTGGATTAGAGGGATGGAGAAAAATACTGCTATTCCCCAAAGAAGGCATGGTGAAATTTCTGATGAAAACACACTCTTTCATTGGAGTAAGTGGTCGAGGAGGAAAAAAGCCCATAAAAGAAGTAATGAAAAGACAGCAAAATATATTATGTTTTGTCTCCATTCTGCTTTCCCCACCTCTCCAATGCCCTGAAGCAGGGCCAATCCTGTATTGGGCCTTTTAAGCATGTTGTGACTTTAATCTGCTTTCCTCTCCCGCACAGTCTATAATTCCTTAACAGCCTGGCATTTACAAGAATTAAATACCTGCATCCACACTAAAGGAGATTAACTGCCCATTGCCAACCCTTGACTCCATGCTTCAGCCAAAACCCACGCTTCCCTCCCAACCTACCCTGAGGAGAAGGCAATTGGAGCCTCCTCTGCTGTGGAAAAAGATGCTTCCAACATGCATGATTCGTGCCCTTGTTGTTCACTGGTGCCAACAGACAGTGGGTCTTTGGCACACATATGCCTGCACACCTTTGTAGGCTGAACCAGCAGCTCAATTCACCATGTTCTGACTTGTCTCTCTCATCTCAGAGATAAAGCAAGACCTGAAGAAAGGCAGCTCAAGACGCACGTACCAGAACTTGAACTTCCAGCTGTTTGGTCCACCAGCACAGAGGCACAGTATTGGACTAAGGTCTACCTGCACTTCTGCATCTCTGAGAACTACTAAACAAGCAGGTAGAGTTAATTAGCCAGTGACGTTCACCAAATATTTTGGTTCTCAAGATTTCCCTTTCTTTTTTTTCAAAATCCTCCCACTAACTTGTTTAACCCTTTTGTATTCACAAAATCTCAAATCTTCCTTCACCACTTCTGAGTGCAGGGCAGGGGAGAGGAAGAGCAAGTATGAGAGGAAGGATTAGAAAGAAGGATGAGAACTAAACCAAAAGCTATTTACCTCTGAACACTTTTCTCACTGTAAAAATGTAAAGATTCTGAAATTTTCAAGTTCTCCCTCCTTATTTACCTAAAGCTACTCAATAAGCAGTCAGTAACCTCTTTGAAACACCCCTGAAGGGAAATATCTAGAGTTATCACTAAACTATGCTGGGTGTTTTTCTAAAATGCATCCATGAAGGAAATACCTTTATGCAGTGGCATTGCACTGCCTTGCAGTTCAGTGGACAGTATTTCTACCAAGTTACATAGTGTACAAATACACAGCATTTGAGCAGCAAAAACATGGGAGAGTTGCCAAAATAAAATTCTGTTTCATAAATCTGACCCTGTATCTGAGTTTTTCAAAGACACATAAACAACACAGGGGACCAGCTGCATCCAGAAGTCAACACAGTTGGGCCTAATAGATGGATTTCTTCAATAAATTCAGGCTAAATCCTTACTGCTGAAGATGTCTATTGATACCTTGTGCTAAGACTTCAAAAAGCACCCAAATGTTTAGAGGCTCTGTTTTTATTGTTGAACAGATTGATTTCAAAAAAACCTCTATTAAGAGAATTCCTGCATCTGATTAGTTTCTTACATGTACCCTTTGGGTTTACATTTGGAGCATAAGAGGTTGAGCCTGAGATTTTTGTGGGGAACAGGGAGATTAAGAAGAAGTAAGTTTTTAATTTAAGTAGAAAATGTTTTGAATATTAACTGGTTGATCTGAAGGTTCAACGAGTCCTGTAGGGAAAGAGCTTGTTCTTTTGCACAGACGCCCCTTAGGGGAGAGGGAACTCAGAGGGAGGGCAAGAATGCAAACCTCTAAACATCACAGATCTATCATCACAACCACCAGAGAATCAGTTATCATCAGTATGATTTTAATTATGGCAGCAAGATAATAAAACCACAGCAAGGGTGAACGTAGTGAAGTCTGACAGAAAACAAGAGGGAGAAAGAGCAAGATGTGAAAGTAAAGTTCTTCTGGTAAACTATGCCTAGCTACAGAAGTTAATGATAAAAACATGCATTTCTACTTAAGTGGTTTTCTCTTACCCATTGTGAGTTATAATGGAACTTACTCAAAAGAAATAGACTTTATTGAGAACATCACATATGAATATTCCCATGTATTTAGCTTCAATAAAGCCCTCCTCATTTATACTGGGCTCTGGAGCTTCAAGGTCTATTCTTTACTCAAGACAAGACTGGCAGAGGTGAAAGGCAGCAAATCTCCAGCTATGGTGCCTGGCCTTCATTGGCAACACTTTGTACGAGGCAGAAGCACAAGTGAAAAGAGCCATAATAAAAAAGAGCTTTGAATTATTCTTACACAAGACATCATCTCTCCTTACAACCCTGCCTCATTATATCCTTGGACCACTGCAGCTCAGACAACATAACTACTTGAGTGTGGCCAGTAGGTCAAGAGAGGTCATTCTCCCCCTCTACTCTGCTGTGGTGAGGCCAAATCTGGAGAACTGGGTCCAGTTCTGGGCTCCCCAGTTCGAGAGAGACAGGGAACTGCTGGAGAGAATCCAGGGGAGGGCAACAAAGATGACGGGGGGACTGGAGTATCTCCAAGGCTGAGAGAGCTGGGACTCTTTAGCCTGGAGAAGAGAAGGCTGAAGGGAGACCGTATTAATGCCTGTAAGTATCTGAAGGGTGGGTGCAGGGAGGATGGAGCTCTTTTCAGTAGTGCCCAGTGACAGGACGAGGGGCAATGGGCACAAGCTGAAACATGGGAAGTTCCATTTAAATATGAGGCTGCCAGGCAGGTAGAAACAGCTCTCTTTTTATTCTATGCAAAATGAATTTCTGTCTAATTTTGACCTCTTCAGTACTTCCAGCTCTGCAATTTCAGAATTTGCAGTCCTTCCTTTCCAAAAACTATTTGGGAGCAACATAAACGGTGACATTCTTAGGAAGGAAGATGCAACCTGGAAACAAAGGTCTCATTAAGTTCAAGTGGGGACATGTGCTCACAAGCCCTTGTGGGACACTGAAAACCTCTACCTTCAACATCCATAAAGAACCTCATGGAATTGTAGGATGAATTACAGTACTTGGACTCTTGGGACCACAATGTGGGCTTTTCTGAAAAAAAAAATTTTTTTGGAAGAATTTATGAAAAGGCTCAATCCAAACTCATGCAGTCTTGGGGTTTTTTCAGGGAGTCATGCCCAACTGAGTATTTTCCCTGGAGAATGCACTTTCACCAACGACTTCCAGCTCTTACATTGCTCTTACTAAGAGCTACACCAGCTAAGTACAGATCCATAAAGCAACCAGAAAATGGAAATTTATAAGCCTGCTACTACTTCAAATAATATATCCAGTAATAGACAGAAGAACTAGAAAGCTTGGACGTATTATCTTCCCAGGTACAGCTCCACCCAGGGAACTATTACTCATAGCTGTGTGTCTTTAAAACCCTCTCATTACGTGTCCCCTCTCTTCATATCCTGGAAGTAGAGTACAGTCAACTTGTAGGACACAGTATGTAAATTGATCCCTTTTTTTGGTTTTGTTTTGTTTCTGTTGTTTCTTTGTGGTAGCACTCACAATATGATGTCTCATTTCCAGACATGCAAGGAAGCAGAGCCTCTGCTTCTAAGGAGCTTTTAATCAAAAGACAGACAGGTGGCTAGGTTAAAAAAAGTTAGGAAAGAGAAACAACAGTGGTAGAAAGGAAACTGGTTGTCGTCTTCTCCCTATTGTCACTACCACCACTTTATAGACAAGATAAAAAGCAGCCAGTGTAAAGCCCTACTATTCATTTTCATTGGTACTGAGATCACAAGAAACTTGTTTTATTACTTTTTTTTAAAGGCACAGACTAACCTTTTAAAAAAAAACCTGGTAAAAAAAATGCAAGAAGAAGGAGGAGGAAGGATTGCTTCAGACTTTTCCTGCAGGAAGCAGGTTAAAAAATGATGGAGATGACAAGAGAGATGTGCTTTTTAAAATATAATGTCTTCTTGGATGTTGATATTTTACACAGCACACACAGTCTAAAAATAGATTATTAAAACCTAAACTTAAAAAAAAAAAGAGAAAAGCAACAAAAGCCCTGCAGCCTTCTCTCTAGCAAACAGTAAGTGCACGGTCTGTCTTTCTGAAGTGCAATATACTCCACTATCAATTTGTGCACTGGCCCATTTTTCCTGAAAGCAATATCCCCAAACATAACACTGTGCTTATTTAGCTCTGCAATTGCATGGGCGAGTGTCTCAGAGTTTAAAACAGAATGAAGACAAATCAAGAGATCTAGGTAAAACAGGAAAAAAGCGTCTTACATCAGGTTGAGGAAGGTTACATGAGATGGCAGGAAGCAGCCGGGACCAGGTTGTGTGTCTGCGGAGCTGAGACATGTGAAAGGACAGAAGAAAAAGCAGACCCCAAGATGTGCAGACACAGACTGAGGCATCGATTACTACGAGAACACATGGACTTCTTGCTCTCCATATGGCAGCTCTGCTTTCCTCACAACTCTACCTGTTTGCAGATGAGAGATCCTGCTGTTTACATCTGACGTGGCAGAGAAGTGGAGCTTCATCTTCTGTCTCAGGAGCACAGGGATGGTTTGCCTGATCAAAGCTTTCCCCACCAAAGAGGCATCTCCCTTTTACACATGGGGAAAACTTGTGCTCATAAAGCAAACTGGAATCAGGTTGAGAGTTTAGAGCTAATCCTCTAGATCTTGCTGTTTTATGGATAAATCCTGCAGCCATCCAGTGCTTCACTTTGATTGTCTATGGAGCTACAAACCCTGCAGCTTGAATATTCACCACTGGTTAGTACAACTTACACTTTCTTTGAAAAGTAAGTTTAAATGCAGTGAACAATTCTTTTAAACTAAATAAGAACAGCACAGATGACTGCTTCCTTATACCACCAAAACTGAGCTCCACCCAAGATCACTGCAACAGAAATTACCAATAACACTAATAACAAGTCAGACCTTCCATACATAAGCTGTCTAAAGCCCAAATTAAACTGAAGGCATACTGAGACTGTTAAGTTATAGCAAGTTTATTGGGTTAGCATTGCCTGTCTGACTAGACAATTTCATTTGTTAAACAGACTTATGCTAAATTCCACTTTTAATTTACGTATGACCTAACATACCCTATGAGGTTTTCAGAATGGCTTCTTCTAATTAGGGCTACTATCTTAAGCTCACTTTACAGAGGCAAAAGAAGTCCTTTGCTAAGTTTGCTTATAGGTCTTTACAGATTTAAATCCATTCATATTGCAAGGATTATGTTCACCTGGAGGGCAGGTTTGCTTTTCCACAAAGCAAACCTGCAGGTAATTAAAGAATACCTGCTTCACTCCTGCCTAACAGCTGCACCAGGCATCACATACACAAGTGTTAGGACACAACAGTAATTGATAGAGCTACTGAAAAATAGCACTTGGCATAGGAAATTGAAGCCCTACAATGAAATTAGACTTATTAATGATATTACCCATGAGGATGCCAACTGTGATGATGATCTCTGTCATACAAGCACCCTCATCCTCCTATCATATGCATCCTTCTGCAAATGCGAATGACAGCTCCATGACAACATGGAAAGCTACTTTCTAGGCTTTGAGTTTGCATTTCTATTTATCAGCAGCAACATATGTATTCGAAGCAGAAGCCCTGTCACTTGCTAACTCTGTTTTAACCAGGCTATTCCCTTCCCACTGCTGTAGCATTGTTGACTGAATCCTTTCAAACTAGACCAAGACACCCAGGATCTTGCATCTCAGCTCAGGGAGTCAGCCATTGCTTTGGAAGACCATACACTTCTCATTCTCCTACCCACGTGTGCACCAAGAAGTTTCCTGTTACCTCCAATGCTGCTCTGATCTGCTAGGATTTTCAAAGACATGACCCATCTCTTTACTGTGAGAGAAACAGAGCACGGGAACAGGATGCCCAGAGAGCTGAGGACTCTTCTTCTCTGGGGACATTCCAAACCCATCTAGACATGTTTCTGTGTGATCTACTGTAGATGATCCTGCTCTAGCAGGGGGTTGGACTAGATGATCTTCAGAGGCTCCTTCCAACCCTGACCACTCTGTGACTGACTCACCAGAGAAAGCCCATTTCTACTCTGAGAGGAACCACCGGTACAGTTGCATATCCTTGGTGCACCAGATTGTACGTATCTCCCATATCATCTCTTGAAAGTATTAATTGCTCAAAGTGAGGCTCATATCACTGTTGGTCTCCTGAAAATGGATCAATCTCTCTAACTGACTGAGCTCACTTGGCGCTGGGTACCAGCTCTCCAGAGCACCCCCGGTGTCTGAACGCTTGTCCCCGGCCAGCTGGCACACTGCTCCGAGCGCCTTCCCCAAAACACACGAGTGCTAGCAGCAAAACAAAGGCAGTCTCTGGAAACAAAAAGGCACACGAATGAGCTTCACGGTGTGTGCACATGCAGAACTTGCCTTCAAGCAAAGGGGCTCCCAGCCAAGGCCCCTGCCGGGCAGGGGTAGCACTGGGAGCGGAGCAGCCGCCGGCACGGGCAGGAGTGGCGCCCCTGCCAGCGATTCCTGTCCGTGCTGACACCATGGAAGTGAGCACTAGCAAGTCTTGCTTGAAGCATATCTCATCCAAATGGCAGTGTGAAAGTCTGGAAGCCTATCCAGGCATTTTTATATAGAGACATTAGGTGTGATGAAAGCATGGTGGAAGGACAACGGTGGAGAAAACATGCCAAATTTTGCAAGTGTGGATGTGGCCTTAAACATCGGCCAGGAAAAAAACAAACTGTCACCTTTCTAATGAGCCCTCCTCAAAGCACATTCTTCTGTAATATGAGCTGGACAGACATTTATCCCGGCAGAGATGACTTTATTTTTGATGGAAGCTGGCAGGAAGGGAGCCAAAGAGGCTGAGCTGCTACGTGTTTGTAATGAGAGAAGAGAAAACAAGCGTCCATCGTACACTGTTCTCTACAGTTTAACAGACGGAGAATGTTGCATCCTTCATTTGTCAGTCAGGACACAGACATAGCTTCCCACACTACAGCTCAAGGCCCATAGATCATTTTGAGCTGAAAATTGTTTCCCAGAGGCTGAATGAACTCAGAACTTTGTAACAATTAAACTTCACTCTATTTCCTTCACCTGTTCAGTTGTGTTGTCCAAAAAATCTGCGCAGAGTTTATCCAGAGTGGCTTACATGTCTTAAACACGGAAAGGAGCTGTACAAACAAATCCTTCTAAGGAAATCTATGGGTCTTAAAAAACTGGACTACATTAAACTCTGGAAGAGTACAGCAATATCGGTAAACTTTTACACTTAGAAAGTAATTAAGACTGAGTAAATGAAAAGATGCTCCATGCGCTCAGTCCTTCCAGCAGCCAGGGCTCCTTTCTGGCCCGAGTTCTCCCTGTTTTCAGCCCTTCATCATGAATACTGCACTTGGAGGATTTGAGGGACTGGAACAGGTTACAGATGAAGCGGGGGATACTATTAGAAGGTTGATGCTGATCAGGTAACCCCTCTATAAGAGAATCCACCCCTCCATAAGAGGAGTCCACCATGGAGATGCTGCTATGCTGTGACATTGGTGACCACACTGTTTGATCACCTCCCTCCCCACCATGTGCCCATCAATCTGCTTCCTCCCTTCCACCATGGCTTTGTGGATTGACTGATTATATTTATCACACTTGTAGTTCACAGGGCAATGGTTTAAATTTCATTCAATACACTCCATCTGGGAGCACTTTTAAAACACACCCACAAGCACATTTCTCCCTCTCACCCCGCACCCCCGCAGCGATCAGCCATCTGTACTCTGGAAACAAATCCTAAAAAATTATTCTAAATTAAAAACTCATTTTAAAAGAAAAGTAGTATTAAACTGTTTTATAAACATAATAAACCACAGTAAGCCTTGGTTGCAATAAATATCCAACTCTTGCCTACAGCTATTAGAATCCACAAGCGTATTTTTAAGTTTGCTAGCAAATAGTATATTTATTCTGACCATGATTTGTCTTCTGTGGTTTAATGCTCTCTCATGTTTCTTTCATATGTTTACAGAGGTGGGGGGAGAGAAAAGAGAGAGAAAGCAGGCTGTCCTGAAATATGTTAGAGATTCCTGTAAGCCATAATGGTTCTCTGAAGGACTGCCACTTCTTCACAACAGGGTCTGGCTCAGCCTCAGGACAACAATATCAAATAGACACGTACTGTTCTCCTCCCCTGCTTCATTTACAATTGATTAAATTTAGTCAAATTAGTCATGGAAAAACAACCTAAAAGGAGAACAAAAGCAAGCTGTAGTGCATAATTCCACAATGGGAATTTGCTGCCTCTGGCAGAGGTACCTACCTGCAAAGATCAGAGTATTCATGGAAGGTTGTGTAGGGGAAAGGATGGAGGGAGGTGAGAGAGGAGCAAAGAGAGGCAGATCAGGGGCAAATGGTGACTGAAGACAGTGATAACTACAGTAAGAAAATTAATATTAAATAGTATAGTTGTATCTGAGGGAGAGGTGGTTTAGCTGAGGTGGCACTGAGATAACACACCCATGTGCTCAGCTGCAAAGACAACAGGGCATTAATTTCTTTTGTATGGGACATTTATTTCTTTTCTATGGGGTATTTTGGTTCACTAGTAAATGCAGTGACTGGGGGGGAGGGGGGGCTGGGAAATACCATTCACCTCAGGCTGAGACGTTAACTCAGCAGAAAGAGGCATCCCTGCAGGGACAGATGCCAGGAGTGCCTTGGCCCAGTGATGGGTGGGCAAGGGGCAGCACAGGAGCTACATCAGCACCCTGCTGTCAGGGAGCCTCAGCAGCAGCCAGAACTTAAAAGGGTGTGAAACTGTTTCACCCAGCACATCCACAGGGCACAGACAAAAGGGGAGATGTCTGCATTCTCCCCCCAACCACGGATTCAGTAATTTCCATTACAGCTCCATAGATTTATGTCAAAAAACTCTGCATATGGCCATGTAATGGTTTCAGAAAAGTACAGTTAATTTTTATCAGATGTTTTAGGCTACGGTTATATAAACAGATGGAACATGCTTCAGCTAAAGCCCCTAAATTTCCTTCTGACTTCAGAATGTAGATGCATTGCTTTCACCAGATCTCACATGGACAACTTGTGCTCTACTGCCTGCTTACCTGGTGCTTTTCGCCTCATGAAAGAAAGGATTTTCATTTTATGTAATTATTACTCATTATCTTACTTAGACGTGATCTGACCAAAACAAGGTTGGCCCACTCAAGGGTATTCAAAAAGGAGAACATCTGTCCAAGAACAGCACCAGGGTTTGTTTGATTAGATACTTCAAAAATTTCTTCAATACCATTAAAAAGAAAATCAATGCAATACAGTTAACTAAAAAGCTATTCCTTCCCATTTTCAAGACAATTATATCTCATGATGTGTGAGTAACTAATGTAAGTTAAGTTTTCACTAACTGGAGTTTATAATGCTGCCAAGTGTCACCCGAAAGAGAGGAAAAGGGAAGTGAAAGAGGGCAAAGATGTCATAAGAAAAGCCTGCACTAAAGAATTTACAAGCAAGAAGAACAAACATCCTCTTTGGGAATTACTCTAGGCAACACAGAAAAGAATTATAGCACATAAACTAAGGTTACATAAACAGTCTAATAAAATCCTGGGACTGATTTATGGAGGAGAGATCTTGTAGTGTACTTCCATGGACAACAGCTCCTGCTCAGAAGAGCAACCATGATTGTAATTACTAAAAACCAACTGAGTAGCCATTTAAGAGGAGACAATAATAAAACCCAGACATATAAATAACCCAAAACAAGTAAATGAGTCAAACTCTTCTTCCTATAGACAGATACAAAAAGTAATGGCTGGAAAACTTCAATCTTCCCTGAAAAATAACATCTGTAATTGAGTGCAAACACAGATTTACCTAAATTTCAATGCAAAGTTCTGGTTGCCTGTAAGCAGTGACTTCTGAGGAGAACCACAGGGCAGAATTACAGATATCCACACCCGATGTGCCGTAGATGAGCGTGTCATACAGGATCAAGCCAAACTTTTCCCAATCACAGGGTTGATACCTGCTTTCCACACAATATTTTTTTTGCAGGTTTGTGACAAAACTGGTATCAGTACAAAGAGCAGAAGACCTCAGTGTATAAAGCCAACAGGAGAACAACATCCATCCCTCTGCCAAGCAGACAGGCAGCCTGGCCTCTGAAGCTCTGCGTGCTGCCCTTTCACATTGCTGGGCTCAGCAGCCACTTCAGCCAAGCACTTTATTGACATGTAATACCATGTCCCTCATCTGTCCAGCCCAATCACCAGGACAGCTGCAGGAGTGAGTCCTTTGTCCAATCTGTCCTACAATTATGGTCAACAGCACCTCAGAGAGAGGGGGCTGGGAGGACATGCAACATCAAGGCCCTCCCAGTTTGCATGATGAGATTCATGTCATCCTGTGCAATCATGGCTCTTTCACAGCAAATCTGTTTTAAATATAAGCCTTATTTGTGCAGAAAAAATACACCATGACACAGCCTTTTGTCATAGCTCACTTAGTTTGTGGCCTCTATCTTTCTCCCCTCCATAACACAGAAAGGCTGGTAGTGTTATTTGTTGTCATCATTGCTTTTTAATTATCTCAGGTAACTGATTGAAAAACCACAAAGACCCACAAAGTGGGACAGGATTGACAAAATAAAGGTGAGTCAAGAACACGGCAGGGGTCTCCTTCTCCACTGTGGGCTAAGGAAACAAGAAGCATACTGCAGGAACAGGGTTTCCATGTGGGCTTCCTGGAGGGGTCAGTGCTATTGATATGAGAGCAAAAGAAAAAAAAAACAGCTGAATTTGTGCAGAAGTGTGACCAGCACTTGGACTCACCAAGGCCTTGCAGGACCTGCCTGTCACCACCAGAGTCAATGGCCTTTTACGAGCTTTCATGGAGCCTCATGGAGAACAGGGCCGGGAAATTGGTGAGGCTGGTTTAAAACGGATTTTCCTAGAGAAATTTCCAGAAGGAGAGGGCTTGAAACAGAACTAAAGACTGCCATCTGCTGCAAAAAGCTGGAGAAACCTCAAACCCTGCGAGAGAGACGCCAGGGCAGCAGCGAGCGCTGGATGTGGCACCAAGCTCCGGGCAGGCGTACAGCTCGCAGGGCTGCCCACAGAGGGAGGGCCAAATTTTAACGTGCAGGTCCCCTGCTCCACTTGCCTCTAGTGCCTGCACCCACGTTCCCACGTAGCCGTGGGGTTTGGGAGCTGCCCGTGGCCCTGCTCGGGGATGCAGCAGAGCCCGAAGCTGAGCTGCTGTGTCACAGCCAGGCCCCACAGCCCTGCCTGCACCTCTAGCTGCTTCTGGTCTCACTGGAGCAAGGTGGGGATGGAGAAAACTCTACAACTCCACTTCCTGACAGGACTATGCTCTTACTGTCTTTTACTCCAACATACAACGTGATACCTCATAGGACACTTGCTTAAGAGAGACCAAAAGAGCAAGGTTTAAACTTCAAGAGAGCTTCTTCAGCACACAGAGAATAAAGTCTTGACTAAAGAACAGCCTGGAGATAATTCAGTTTTTTGGGACGCCACAGGGATGTGGCTGGCCCAAGGAAGAGGGACAGGTCTGAGGGCTAAGGTCAAATCCCAGGCACTGTCCTGACCTCCATCTCCAGGCAGCAAAGTCCTGGCACAGCAGTGTGCCACCATGCACCCACCTGCAGCCCTGCTAAGTGCCCCCAGCTCCATGGGTTTCCCTCCTCTCCAGGGCACAGCACTGCTACAGGATGTGAAGGCACCCACTGAAACCCCTGAACAACCAAGCGTGTGCACCAGCACAGCTCGTCCTGATTGTGCATTTCTTCCAGGTGCCTTTTATCCCTTATTTTCCCTTATTTTCCCTTGGAGTGCAGGACTGGAACTCCAGCACAGCAGCCTGCAGCGCCCTGGTTTCCAGCCTGCAGATGGTGCTACCGACCAGCTTTTCCCCAGCTCCCACATTGTTTCCCTATAACCTAAGGAGAAAAAGCCGTGCACAGTCTGAAAAACACACCAAAGGGAGCTGCTCACTTCCATCTCGTATTTCCTCAGCCCTTCTGTGCACCACAAAGCAAGGCTGCAGTATCCGACTGCTTAGGACGTGGCAGTAACCACCCAGAGCAATTAAAGGAGTTTTGTAAAAGCAATTCATGGTGGCAGGAACAGCAGCTGCCTTGGGGGAGCCACAGGCCAAATGATCCTGATGCCTGCAGACATCTCCCTCACCCGGGCAGAAATCCTCCCCTCTACAAAGGCCCAAATTAAGAGGGAGGACCCCCTGGAGCACCCACAGCCCCGGCCTTCCTCATCCCAACACCTCAACCAGTGCAAGTAAAACAGCTCACAAGCCAAACCAGAGCTTTCATATTGTGTCTATCCCTATTAGATATATGATTTAATCCTTATTTAACAAGTTCTTAGGTGTTTTTTGCAATTCTGTAAGACATAACAATTGTTACACCTGTTACATCATCATGACTGCAAACGTTTTTTAAAGAATCTCACCCATAATCCAAAATGTACTATAGGTAAAACAGGTGCAAAAACCCCCCCAAAACAACAACAAAATAGCCTTCTTGGGCTACAAATTTCAAAAATGTCACTAGATCATATGTCTGTCGTTCACAAATAAAAAGAAAAAAAGCTTGATTGTACTCTAGAGGAAGAAAATCCTTTGAACTTCCAGCACTTGGACATTACACTTACATGAAAATCCTCCACCATTTTATTCAAAGAAACTTTCTCTGAAGTATATAATTGAAACACTGGTTCCACAAGCACAACTGAAATACCTACACAGCAGCTAACATAGTGGATCCTCCAAAAGCCAAGAAAATCACTATATTCAGAAATCCTCTTAAAACTAATGACAGCTGAAGAAGCTGAGCTGCCTTAATAAACTGGGCTGCTTTTATGGCTTTATCCTGCAAGATGCCAAGTATTCCTGCTCCAGTTCAGCATGATCCTTCAGGACAAGCTTAACTTCAAATGCAGTGAGAGTTTTGTTGAAGTTAATGAAGCTGTCCAGGGGCTTAAGATTAAACACAGGCTTAAGCACACTACTAGACCTGAATCAGTACTTACAAAGAACAAGCTCTTACATTTTAGAGCCTAAGTGTACATTTAACTGTTTATGTTGAGACTGTCACACTTTTTAGCTACTGATTATTGTGGCAACAGAAATACCGTATCAGATGTAAAATCCTGAATAGTTACTGGTTTAGAAAACCTAAAGATAGGGTCTACTGGAACTAGAGACCTGTTTACAGGAAATAGAAATTTAATAAACAAGATTTTTGTAAAAAATTCCTAAGGAAATGTCATAAATAAACCCAAGTTTGGGGTCTTTCTGCCCATGTTAATGTTTCACAGGAGAAGAAGGTGACCAAGAGCTTTGGTAAACTCCTGCTCTCATGGAGCTGAAGTCCTGGGCTCAGAATAAAGGAGTAGCCCAGCCCTGAGGCCAAAAGACAGCAGAGGGATCTCCCTTTAGGAGCAATGAATCTGAATCAAATCGGATGCTAGTGCTAATTAAAACAGCACTGGCTTCCTTGCCTCACTTTAAAACACTTGTTGTCTTAATTTATTTCTCTTAACCTTCAACATTTTTGTCTGATGTACTGAAAAAGTTTTATTTCATACCTCAGAGACCTGTATTGATGTTCCTTTATAAAGCAGAAAGGGAATATAAAAGATTTTATACAGCAAAAACTGTAAGTACATTCTTAACTGTGAACAGAAAACATGTCCTACCTGTAAAATGAAAAGATGTCCAGCTTACCTAACATGAATAGCAAAAGCCTGAATAACCAAAATATTTGGGGGTTTGGTAGACATGCTTAGCATTTTTCCAGATTGAATAGATCCAGTAATAAAATGCCCCAGAAAACAGCTTTGTTGTATGGGGGATAGAGGTTTTTCAATAAATTGGACATGAGATTTCTGGGCAGGACACAGGACAGGACTCTGAGCAATTTCAGCTACTGATGAACAGAAGATCACAATCAATTGTCTGTAAATTATTTACGTTCAACTAAACCAGCTACACTAAAGGCATAAATCCTTTCACCATTGGAAGTGAGAAATCTAAACAAGGTTTGACACTTTTCAACCTCTCTTCCTCTCAAGCCCTGAGCTTCAGAGCCATGCCAGAAGCACACTTCTGCTCAGCACTGAGGGGATGGGGGATAACAACAGTGTTTTGTCTGCAGCTCAGTCAACCCAGGGCATTTCATAAATCACAGCTGTCTCTGCAAGCCAAGCATATGGAATTCCCAAGTATTCATGTGCTTTTGGTAATGCCAGCTAACAGCAAGGGTCAAACCTGCATGGCAGCCTTGGCAAGGACACTTTGCACCTCAACACACGTGGGCTTCCACACACATACAAAGGAGACTGTTCTGTTGAGAAACAACTGCAGAGTCAGCCACAGTATCTTGAAGAAAAGCTCTGTAATGTATTGGAAAACATGCAAGATCATCAGTAAGCTCTGCAAAAGTCTAAACCAAGGACACCCCATAAACTGCCATAGTTCCACTCCCATGACTGCCTCACAGGAGAAGGTCTCTAATTCTCTAAGCATGCAGAAACACTTTCTTTAAATGCAACTGTCCTGAGGACTCATTCCCAATAAACTGGACAACCTAACTTCAAAAAACAAAAAGGGGAAGAGAGCAAGCAAGAGAGTTAGAGGTATGTGAGAAAATGTTTCTCAGGCTCTTTATGGCTGATTGAGCTAATTTACTGTAGAATGGGCAGCAGACTATCTTTAGATAAATGCTAATGAGGACGTTAGTGCTTTCTTCAGTCTGGCTGCTACTATTATGCTGAAAGGGAAGGTCAACAGCTAATAAACCCAGTTAACAAGCCATTCTGAACTTCACTTTAGCTTAACACTCTTCAAAGTTACAGTCATTAAATCCATAGGCTATTAGGAGCTGCCCTGTTTTCACTGTGAGTGAAGGCAAACTTTCAATGTAGTCATTAATTGAATTAACAGATTCTAATCCAATTTGATGTAGTGTAAATTGAAATGCACATAAGAGCAAAGATGTGTATAGAGGAGTTTCCCCTTTTCAGGCAGCTTTGTGTCGAGCTACTTCTGTTATCATTTCTAAGCGCCTCCAATGAAGGGTGCTCTCATGTATATAACCCTTAACATTAGCTACTCTTTGATATGAATATAGTTTGCTATCAGGAGAGAGAGGCTGGCAAGACAAAAACATGTCTTACAGCTTATTAAACTCAGCTTTAGTGAGAGACAAAGTGGTAAGCAAGGCTCTCAAAATATATTGCCACCATTACAATGTGTTACACTTCTTTGAAGTAGAAAAATATCACACACACTTAGCAGGCAGGGAACCTTGGGTAGGGAGATGTTAAGTGAAGGAGATTAGGTGGTAGACAAGCAGGAAAAGAGAAGCCTGAGCATCTTGTTTGCCAGCAAGTGTAGCAGCCCTCCTTTAAGCAGTGTGAATTTGAACCTAGGATGGGCACACCAGCCTTCAGCCACCTGAAAACAGCTGATGGAAAGCCATACAGTCATCAAAAATTGCTGTATAAAAACTGTTTTTAAAAGGGCAAGAAGTGCATCACGCTGCAAAGTCATGCATTTCAGTCTGTGGGAGTGTGATGGGCACTGTGCAAGGCTGTGCTGTCTGCTCAGCCAAACTCCCCCTGGCTCACGCTGCCAACACAGCCTGGAACAAAAAATGCAGTTTTCAGTCCCGAGGGCCAGCTGGAGGCAGGGAGAGAACATCTGAAACACAAAACAGGGCAGCTGCCTGGTGCTGAAGCAGGACAACACTTCCCTGTGACTGCCACTGGACTTAACCCAGTGCTTCAACACCAGGAAATCAATGAATTTTCCCAGTTTGGACAAGGCAGAGGAAGCTGTAGAATGATTCCACACAGGACACCTTCCATTTCCTTCATCAGTTGGCAATGTGAACTCCTAAACCTCCCAAAACTGTACACTGTGCTAATTTTAACATCTAACAATGTACCTGCCCACAAGGATTAATAAAGCACCAGTGTTGCAAACATAAGAGGGAATTCAACCCCAGAGGATGAAAACTTCTCCAGTCTGTTACAGAAAGAACCGAATTACAGGGACTTGAAAATATCTAGGTTACTCATTAATCCAAATAAAGCACAAAGGCAAGGAAACGAAGACAGTTATCCACATACAAAGTAATAGCAGGAGTGGGATAGAGCTATTCTAAGCCTCCAGAGACCATTTATAATATTTCTTTAATATTGACTTGCATAATTGGCCTTCTCTCACATTACTGGTGAAGAAATCCGAGCTTCCATTATCACAGATATGAAATTGTAAAACCATATTCAAGATGCAATAGCACATCTGGAGAGGAAAATGCATGTAAATCCAAATCATTGTGTTCTTTCAGAACCAGAAAAACACAATGGAGCTTTAGAAATAACTAAATATAGTAATTTTAGTTCAACTCTAATTAAGGAAGAAAAAAAGCATGACTTCCCCCCATCCTTTTAAGAGTCATTGTTCAATGTCACAGCGATATTCAATTATACCATATAAAGAGTATTTACTTTCTTTTCTGCATTATTATTATATTATCCACTATTTGTATTACTAAGGAATGTGTAGTAATACAGGCCCCCAGCTGAGACTGACAGCCCCCCTCTGCTTGCCACTGTGAAGACATATGGCACAAAAGCATCCTTGAACAGCTTTGTATAAGCACAGAAAAAGTCTGAAAGAAAGGGAAGCTTGGTATTTTATTTCATGGGTGGGGAAATGAAGGCCATCTGAGAAAAATAACACCCAAGAACTTTATAAATTATTTCACACAAGACTGGTTCTCCCCACTATCTGCAGGCAGGTCACTGTGGTTTTCATGGACACGTGTATGCTGCTCAAGCAGGAATTTTAAGCACACATCAGACAGTGCTCACCAAAAGCTCATTTTGACTGTGGGCCCCAGCCAGGAGACCAGCCACAGACAGTCCAAAGAAGCCTTCCTGCAGCCTGCGTGGGCACCAACAGTTTTACTCCACTCCTGTAGCCTGGCCTATGAATGCCAAGGTCTCCTGATGGCTGCAGAGGGAGCTGAGCCCAGCTCAGGGCTGAGCAGTAGGGGCTGCAAATTCCCTTCTTGTCAATGAAACAAGTGAAATATCAAAACACAAAGAGCAAAACCTCAGCAGCTACAACGATACATACCAACTGGGCCACATGGCTGTTATGTTCTGACTACAGCAGACTACCTCTAAAATATGAATAATCTGTCAAGTATCATAATGCCTCCTTCCACAGAGTTTTGTCAGAGGGATCACAACAAGAAAAAGTATTTTAAAAGGCTGAAGTGACAATCATGGTAGGAACAGACACCAAGAAAGCTTGTTCATTTAAAAATCCAATGAAAACTTGCAAGGGATAAAATCTCTGCAGTCTTTGCCCAGTTCCAACACATGTGGCCACTGAGTCCAACAGGAGCAGAGAGGCCCACCTTGCTGCACAGCTACACCAGCTGATAAGCAAAAGCCCTCCAAAGTCAACATTGCCATCTGATGTCTGGAAAGTTTTCCAGCTCATCATGGCACAACCCTTCCAGCCTGTCTGGTGCCTCTGCAAAGAGGTACAGAGCCAAGGCCAGGATCAGCCCATGCTGGCACACCACACAAGCACTGTCTTCGAGGGGAGCAGCAGTGCCAAGCCTGCAGTTTGCTTGCAAACACTCAGCTCACCAGCTAGAGCTGGAAATGATACCAAGAGTTCAGTGTCTGTTTTGGGGTTTACTTACACACTGCCTTCACCATGTTCAATTTATGGGGAGTCTGCTCCTAAGAAGCAGGAAGAAAGAAAGGAGCAGATGCTTTCAAATCCATCTGCCAAAGTATTTCAGGATTATTTCATGTCACAAGGAAAAAGTGAGCCAGGTACCATCCTCATCTGATAAAGCACCATACAGACTTTGTTAAGATCAACATTTTTTTTAACACGGTATAAATTTGATGAAAATGTATATTTTAAAACATTTGGTGTAAAAAATCTGGTTCTGTCCTCTTTCAAACATCTGGATTCAAAGCAAGGTTGTTAGCACAGGAGTCTCTGTAATTGCCAGCGACCAAATAACATCCCAATACATGAGGAGACCATAAAATGGCTAGTGAGGAACATCACTTTCTTCTTTCTCAATCATTTTCTTCTTCTTACTGTTCAACATGCAACTACTAAATTTGTATGCGACCATTTCTAAGGAAGAAGGAGGAAACAGAAAGTGTTAACAGAGATAATTTGGTTGATACCTGCAAATCTCCCTGGAGGAAAAGGCTGGGACTCCCCTGGATGCACAAGGACAGACGTTCAACCCTTAGCTATCAAGTAAGAGAGTTTTAATTCCCCCACAGAGCTGTCAAGTGTTGGTCCTACAAAAATATTATCAATATTAATAGAAGACAAAAGGATGTGAGAAGCCCTGCTGGGTGTGCACTGCCAGGGGGTACACAAGCTCACACTGGGAAAACACAGATAATTAACAGATCTTTGTGAATTCGGGGTATTGTAGAAATTTTCACTCAAGAATCTTAAAATACATGTCAAATGTAGTCCCACCTCAGGAAAGAAATAATTACTGGAGCACTATTCCATATATATATATATATATATGGAAATGAAAAGAAAAATAGAAATAAAGAAAAACAGGGAAGACCACCTGAGGAATGGGCTTTCTTGTTTTGCAGAGAAGGAAGAAATAAAAGTCAGTGGCTGCAAGCAGAAGAAAAAAATCAGGCTATAAATAGAATGCTAATTTTTAACTGTGAGGGTAATTAACCACTAGAACAATTTCCCAAGGACTGCAGTGGATTCTCAATTACTGGCAATTTTAAAGTGAAGACCAGATTTATTTATTTTAAAGATATGCTCCAACAGGAATTAATTACATCAACTCCTGCTGCCTGAGTTGTACAGAAGCTCAGTCAAAATGATCCAAATGGTCTCTTCTGGAATCCTGGTCTCTGATCACACCAGACAGCAACGCAGAAGAAATGGGGGAACTAGCAAGGAACTTCAACTACAAATGCAGTGGTGCTGGCAAAGAGACACCATCACTGCTCTTAAAAGGGTCAACATCCCAACTCAGCATCAACACAATGAAAACAGTACTTGGATAATAATATAATAATATCAATTCAGGATGGATTCCATTCAAATTCAGCTTTACAGTAATAGAGAACAGAAATTAGATGCAGCAGCACCAACCCAAAACCTATTTCTTTTGTAAAAGACATAGACATAAAATAAGTTTCAGCATGTAAGACATGTATAAGGCTCTTCAGCTACCAGGGGAGTGGTTTTGTTCCCATTCTGGCTTTTGCTTGGTTTCCTATCCCCACACATAGGTCTTTTCCCACATCTCAGAATGTTTTGAACTTGTAGACTCCATTTCACCTAGATACAGTGGAATTACCAAAGAACCTCCACCATCTGAAAAAAGGAATTAATGGGTAAATCTAGAGTTCAGCAAATGCCCAACGCACAGTTGTGAGGCCAAGCTGAGAATCCAAGGAAGAGAGGAAGGGAGACAGAAATAAACCAGGTCCAGAATAACACTGCCCCTGAGGTAGATGGAGGGGAGACAGGAGCAACCAAGATTGTCCCTCTAGTTTCATGTCCCTCGGTGGCATCAGCAGCCCCCCAGCTCTCTGCACTGGTGGTGAGTGGGTGCAGCAGCTGTGTTTGATTGTTTTAAATACTAATAATAACTATTAATAGACTTTAAACAGCAGCAGGACAGAAAGGAGCATCCCCCAGCTGGACGTGCCTGACACACCTATCAGACAAACTGCAGACTCTGAAATCAGTTGAACCCCAAAGCATCTGAAACTTTTTTGACTCAAAACAATTCTCTGCAGTGAATCTGGTGCTTTCCCAGACTCCAAAGGGCCCAGTGATTGATGCCTTCACAGCACCTCCCCACCAAGTCAGGCGACAGCTGAAAAGCTCTCGAGCAACGTGCCAAGGCATTCTGTTTGCAGTTTCATTCTAATTTGATGTAATAAGTGTTGATCTCAATTCACTAAACATTTGTGTCAATTTGCCACTCAGTTTGGTTTAGTTTTAAGGCATTTCTGTTGCATAAAAACCCCCGACATTAAACTATAAATTAATTAGTTGTTTTACAAGCTTAAGGTACATTATCCTTCCAGCTGTCTTCTGAACTGCATCTTCACATTTTTTTCATCAGTGTGCGAGAAACAATTTTCATCATTAAAATGAAACTTTCAAGAGCTCTAACAGGAAAGCCCACTGGTGCTAGTAGGTGGTGGAGCATTCCTAAGTGCATTATGAACTGTATTTATAGGAGCTGTCTAGTCATTTAATGGGTTCTTGAATGATTTGCTTAGGTGTTTACTTTTACTAAAAGCAGTTTATAACCTCTGCTCTCGTCTCTGAAGTTCCTCTTAAATCATTCTTTAAATATATCACAGGGCAATGAGACAGAAGGACTCAAGTTTTCCACCTTGGGCTTTCTTCCCTCCTCACCCTTGGGGATCTCTAGTCTCTCTGTTGTCACAGAATTAGGGCATGGCTGGCCTCAATATGGTGCAGCATTATACCCAGATGGATTCAGCTCAGCACCATAATCCCCAATGGAGACACTTTCACTCTGTTCATTATTTCCTGGGGATTCTAACAAGGAAACCCCTCCTGGCACCTGATGGCAATGACAAACCAGCACAGCAGGCTCTCAGCTTCCTCTGAAAGCAACAAAAATGCACTTTGCAACAGGCACTCCCAAGATGCACACCTGCCTCTTGCAATGTATACCTACAATTGCCTGTTTCTGAGTTTTGGAAGTTTGGACTGTACAGAAAATCATTAAGCAAAGTCAAACACTGGCTATTTGCTCCCACCAACATTCATGGGATCTTCACCAGCGATGTGTTCTGGATGTGGTACCTTCTCCTTACATCAGCAAGAAGAGTTTGGGATGCTCCTCTCCCCACCTCCCTCTCTCCATCTGTTAAGAGAGAGAATCTGGCAACAGCACTGCTGCCTCTGTCATCTATCACCTCAAGGCCCTTTCATATATCAATGTTTGACTGCTTTCTATGTAAAGCAGGTCATTAAGTTAATCAGAAATTGACTACTACTACAAACACCTTTTGAATAAGGTCAAATTAAGATAAAAGTCCTTGCTCTTTTCGTCTCTCAGCAACAAAGACTATAACCAGGCTGCTAAACCTGCCATTAATGTCAGTGTGCAGATTAAATGTCATTAAAGGCAATTTGTCACTTACATACACACTTATCTCAATCTAATAATTAGCAAAAGGTCAGGCAGATAAACCTGTATATTTCAATCCACAATAATTTTTAGCTGCATGAAATGACAAAATACAAGTTTAACCATATATACATGTATTTGTGTTTGAAATATATATGTATAATTAAACCCATCCAAACAGAATAATCTATTTTAAAGACCTAACTGGTATCAAGCCTTTCTCTGACACTTTACTTAAGCTGTGAGGAAGCCAAGAGCACAACTACAGACCAAATTAATACCTCAGAGGAGCAAGCGCAGCAGAGCTTGCTTCACAGAGTAAAACCCCCCGTGGAAGGGGTCAGCAGGCACCAGCCAGTGCCATAAGCAGTATCACAGTGGGCACTCACTGGCAGTCTGGTGGACAATCTCAGCCCAGACCTGAAGCACAGATGAATAAACTATGGGGACTGAACTAGCTTCTGACGACGAGATGACTCCTGAACTTCAAGTGTCCAGTGTGCCAACTCTGTCAGGAGGCAGGCAGTAACAATGCCCACATGAGAAAGGAGCTGGGGTAAGAAAAGCCATTCATTCTTTGGCCTGGCACATCCACACCTCTCAACAAGGCTCATGTGTTCTTCAGAAGATGCCAAACTGCAGCTCTGCACAAGCAAGGAATAGGTCCCACTGAAGGCAACAGCAAACCCACTCTCTGTGGGGCACCTGCCTGTGTGCTCCGACAGGACTGCAAAATGTGGCACTGGAAAGCTTTTCCATTACAGGTGACCAGTTCCAGTGGGTCTAATGCAGGATATGGGACCATGGGTTATTCTTCTGTGGAAACAATAAGGATTCAAACCTCTCTACAGTCAACACCAAAAAAAAAAAACCACCCCAAAACCAAAGATGATAATGTTAAGTGCCTTTGTCGCTAAAACAAGATATCTGAGTCCTCCTTGTTGTTTAGATCCTTTTCCTCCACGTACAAATTCCTAAGTTCAAACCCCATTCACAGATCACAACTCCCTTAAATATTTCAGGCTTTCTTTACTCTAATGACCATTAACGGTACATTTTTAGCTCCCTCCTGTGAAGATGCAGCTGTGATACGGATATTAATAACTAAATAACATATGGAGATTTAAAGCAGTAAAGAAGGAAGGTTTTTTTAAGCTGTTTCAAATTACTCTGTTCATGTTTTGTTTGTTTATTTGCATATTGGCAGCACTTAACCCATCTTCAATGTCTAAACAGCTACTTCATATGGCAGGGCAATGGCAAATTGTCATCATCCAGCCTTTACCTCTGCTTCTAACACAGCAGGGGATAGTTAACTCCACAGTGCTGTTGTGTTGGTTTAATAGTTGATAGCAAAGAAAGATGGTTTCAAGGAGTCAATTTACCCAGCTTCATGTCACAAAAGTACTTCATGATTAATGGGAAGTGTATGTGAGAAACCAGTTGATGTTACTGCAAGGCAAAATTTTTATGCCTCTTAGACAGTTGGAGAAATTTTTTTATACCTTATTTAAAATAAAAATAAAAAGCACAGCAAGCATCAGCTTTAAAAGCAATGACAAATTCTTCTCAGCACAGGTTTTTACAGCTTGCTTTCTTTTTGTTAAAAGGATTACTTAAGGATTACATTATTCATGTACAGTACCACACAGACCCCTTATAAAAAAATAGAAAGGATAGTAAGGGAAGGAAATGACACCATCTTCACATGAGAAGATAGGAATCTGGGGAGAAAAAGTAAGCAGGAAGAGCTGAGAATTTACTGAGAATGTACCTTGGTCTGCCTGCTGACTAATGAGAGTAGGGAACAGGTCTGGTAACAAACTACATCCACAGGTGGGCTCTCATCTGAAGTCTTCATGTCAACTGAACAGGCTGATTGCTTTTACAGAGCATCACAGCAAAATATCCCCTAATACTTCTAAGTAGAAGAAAAATGCAATTTTAAAAGAATCAACTACAAACACGGCTGTCTGAACACTGCCTAGTCCACTTAATATAAAGCTTGGTCCATGTTGTGGAAAGTAAACCCATCTGTCACACTCTCTCACTGCTTGACAGAGAGGCTTCTTTTGGCACCCGATCTTCTAGAGAGCTGCAAGCTGCACGAGCAGGTCTTGGTTTTCAAGAGATGCCAATGATTGTGGACCTCCTGGGTTTTTGAGCCATCTCATTAGAGAACGGACCACAGCATCAACACTGCAAATCAATGCAAATGTCTGGACTCAAGGTCCCAAGCAGCTCTTGAAAAATCAGATTGGAAGCTTGCTTAAAATGACTATGTCCTGCTTTTTTTCATTAAGCAAGTGCATTAGCTTCTACCACATGTACAAAACTGATATGTAGGAGACTGATTCAAGGAAGCATGAGTAATTTTTTCTGGTGTTTGGTTTTCAAGATCATATATAGACTGCACATTCTACCACTGTGATCTCAGTGTCCTACAATACTTGTCTTGGTGGGGAATGTACACACTTATCAGTATCCCCTCTGTGTCCAAACGTGTCTTCCAGAGATTCCCACATTCTCTGCTACTACAAAGAAAAACCACAACATGCATTGCCTAGGGGCTTACATGTTGACATAGCAAGACTTGAGAAAAGATTAACCCTTCAGCCTGAGGTCCTAAACACTCACCACAAAGCAAGCAAAGAATGTTTCCATTGCTGTGAACAGAGGCAGATCAAGGGTTCTTACATGACCCTTAATAATGAAACCCTCTCTCGCAGCACAAATCCAAGGAGCCACTGTTCCAAATGTGACCACCAGCATTACAGTTTGCTCACCACAAGTTTGTATCCACGAGGTATGATTTCCCTCCTCCCCCCCCACTTTCTAACCAGCAGACGAAAGTGAAGGTCAGACTGGAGCAGCTTTGACTCGCTGCTACACTCACACTCCTCTGCTCGAGAGTCCCAGCGCCTCTGGAGGGACAAAAGCCCGCGTGAACAATGTGCTGCCCTGCAGCTCTGGTCAGGACTTCTGTGTTTAAAGGTTACACTGATTAAGCACTGTGATTAATTTAGTCACAGCAAAATCAATTCCACTCAACTACAAATTTAATTTACATACTGGAGAGGACTCTACTGCTCCCTGGTCAGTGTGGGTTTGAATTTAGATTCATTTTTCTCCAAGACGTGCGTTTTGAGTGATCACACAGCAACTAACAACTGTTTTGATGAAGCTAATGGGACAGTTCTATCTGTGTCTCACTGCTTCCCTGGCTCACTGTCATCTGCCCTTTGATAAAACGACATCCAGTTCCCAAACCTCTTGAACATAAAGTCTACATCATAGGATTACCTGCCCAAGAATATATTCAGCATAGCTACCCCACTGTGATCACACCATGGTAGGGAAGCCAACTCCCATAATGTGAACTTCTTTTAAAATATATAAATTTTTCTTCAGCTGAACATGATCCCTCTGAAGAGCTGTGCTCCTGAACAGAAAGCTTAAGTCAGAGAAACCTGGAGATTGCACAGGAGGCGTAGAAGCAGCAAATGCAGGAGGACCAGGACAGTACCAAAAAAAAAGAAGAGGCATGTCATGAATTCACATAAAAAATAAACCTTGGGACTCTACATATCATTATGTATTGACCAGTAGGCAAAATATACCATCATCATGATCAATTCAAAAATCACAGCCTAAGTTTGGGATGACTGCAAGGCAGAGCTCAACACCACTTGGGCAAACCTTTATGTTGAAAGAACTCGAGCTTTCTCGATTTGCAGGGCCAGAAGATTTGAGAGAAACCCCACTGAGAGCATACAAAGAAATTACTTTAACAGCAAGGTTTTGGTCAGTGGTGGATGAGTGGAAATGACTGGAATGTGTATAACTGCTAATTTCTGGTGATTTCTAAAAATTATGAAGAACTGAATTCCTTCAGAGGAGCACAGGAATGGCAGCCAAGGGAAACCACATGAGCTTTTTCCCCAAATAGACTAAGGGAAGAAAACAATTGCTTCCTAAACCTAAAATGGATTTTTTCCACATCGATTTATGTAGCATTGGGATACCTGCAGCCAGCATAACCAGAACCCTCACAAAAGGCACCTGCTGAGCCTTACTGTTGCCTCCTTCACCTTACACTAGAAATAGCTTAAATTATAAATACAACACAGAAATCTGATCTGCAATGCCCCTGGCACATCCTGATCCCTATCACGTACTTCTTCCTTTCAGCCCAAGCGTTCCTGGCGCTGTGTTTTGTCAATACCAGCCTAGTACTGCTTCAAATATTTAGCTTAACTTGATCTTCCAAATTGCAGAAGAGAAAAGCCAGAGTCTTCTAACACCATTTGCTGAACAAACAATTGATCCCAGCAGAGGACGGTGGTGGCGGCCTCCTGCCCCCTGGCCAGCCTGGCTGCATGCTGGTGGGCCAGGAACTGTGACAGGGGCCAGGAGTGACAGCTTTGTTTGGCCAGAGCTGTGACAGAGGCCAGAGTGACAGCTTTGTTTGGCCGAGGCTTGGCAGGGCCATCAGTTGGCAGGCAAAGCTGCGGCAGAGATGACAGCTCCTCTGATTCTTTCATCAACCGATGCGACTGAGTGACCTTTTCCAGTCTAAGCAGCTGCCTCCCTTCTTTATTCAATCATGGCAGAAAATAAGTCCCTTTGGGTAAGTCTTGCCCTCCTCGGAATTTTGAATGACTGCAATTGTCATGAGGTTTGTTGGCTAAACACAGCCACGAGTGGTGGCCTGTGCTCCTCGGCCGGAGGCAGCAAGGGGAGCAGGAGGCACACGGATGGCCTGCAGGTCATGGCAGGAAACACGGGTTCTCCTCTGGAAAACTTCAAAATGCTCAACAATCCTCATCAAGATTAACACTTGCTGAGGATCACAGGGGTTTTCAGGACAGCTGCCAGAGACCCTGGGTCAGCAGCCAGGGGAAGGTACCTGCTTACCTCTAGGTTTTTGGCAATGAGAAGGAAAGAACTGTAGCAAGAGGAAAAATTGCATCTGTTCATGCAGCTCCATAGATACAGTTTGTTCTTCACAGTGGGCAGGAAGAAATGCCCTTAGTGAATAACAGTGACAAAGGAAGGGTTTTTCCAAGTAGCTTTGCCATAAGCCCAATTTGCACCCCCACTTACCTACTGCACTCGCTGTAGCTGCAGACCAGGTGAGCCTGCAACTGCCCTCGTTGCACCAAATCAATTAGAGATGGCAAATAATGCAAAATAAATAAATAAAAAGTTCCATGCAGTAAGCAGTCTGTTTGAAATTGAAATGAGACTGCTCTGGCTCAGTATTTGTCTGCTTTGTGTTTGCTTTCTGCATACATTCGAGCAATTGAGTTTTCCAAGCACAAATGTTCAAGAAAAGTGAATTTCAAAGTTACACACAGTATTAACAGAATCATTATTTAAATCCTCAAAGAATTACTTTTGCTGAGAAATCATATCTACACAGCTAATCACAATACTGGTTTATTTTGGGCACAAAGACTGCCTGTCTTTAGCTATTAGACTGGCTGCCATTACTGTGGTACATGAGCCTCTTCCACCTAAAATAAACTGTAACCATAAGCTTCCTCGGGGACCGTCTCTTATGCTGTGCTTGTATAATGCCTGCACAGTCACACAAATGCCTCTCAGAGTTCCTACGTAACAACACACCAACATGCCAAGTAAAATTTTAATATTTGTAATAAACCCACAGACTAAAAAAATATTGATAAACCAGAAAGTTCATCTAACAAACAGGAAAGCACGTCTTCAGATACACTCGAGCTAAGAGAAGGGGAAAAAAGAGACTAAAATTATTCAATATATTCCTCCTACAAATCATTTATTCCACCCTAGCAGAGAAAACAACTCTGTTTAGGTAATGTAGGAACAGGGCAGGTAATTGCAGGTCCACAGGAATAAGATGGAAGATCATGATAGTGGCAGAGAGACAGAATAATGTACAGTATCCAGGCTCTTCCCTGGCCAAAGCGCATCCAGTCATTACTCTAAATACCACAGTTTCAGGTGCCCCAAGGAATTCAATCTACTTTCTCTTGAAAGCTAGTTTCTCAAAAGCATGATTTGTACTCATCTCTTTTAGCCAACACAGATCCTTTCATGCTTCTGACATAATACTGGCAAATGGCACATAATGCCCAGTGTCTGCCCTGGGGTGTGTGGCAGCCTGGGTTTGGGATTGCTTTAAGCTAATTTAGCAGTCATTTCTGCCTGAGCTACACAAGTCTAAAAACCATCAGTTTACTTTGCAGGATAACAGATTGAAGCTTCAGTGGCCCAAATTACAGGCAAAGATGAGAGATGAACCATACCAGCACTCAGGCAGAAAACCAGACGAAAATTTCCCAGTGCACTCAATGCCTATGGGTGCTCTGCCCGGGCTCAAAATCTCTGCTGTACCTTGCCATTATTGAGGGATTACAGACCTTCTGTTCAACTGCTGAGCCTGCCAAGTCCTATGAATACTACCCAAAATCCCACACAAGCTGCTAAAATCTTCAGGGGGTTTTACAAGACAAATTTCAATAATCCCTTTAAGTGCTGCTTTAGAATCAAGCAGGAATTTGCCAAATCCAGGCTAGCTTATTCTCCTTAAATTCATAACACAACTAACTAGTGCTATGTGTGTTACAGGAAAGTCTGAGTTGGATAAATGGTGCAGAGTTTCAATATTTCCTAACTACTCAGTGTAAGAAACCAAGCTGGAAATCTTGGGATCAAAGACAGCAGGAGTGGTACTGTACTTTGATCAAAACAGAAAAAAACAAGGATATTGATGAACAAGGATAACAAGCAAATTCAATTTTCCAAGCTTTTCAAGGAAACCATTAGCACTGATTAACTCTGCAGAGCAGAGAAGTCTAGAAATAGACCTCAAAAAATAAGGTGAAAGAAAAAGAGAGGCAAAGTGGGGGGGAGGCAGGGAGGAAAAAGCAGAATTAGTTGATCCAAAAGGAATTTATATTTTTTTAAGCTGAGAGAAAGTTAAAAGAAAGTAGTTGAAAGGAAACTGATAAAAAAAGAGACAGGAAAGAAAGACCAATAAAAGTATCAAATGGAAGCAACAGAACATGGAGAAAGCAGCATTCATTCCCGATGACCGTGGCAAAGGCCATGATGTCCAGTGGCTCATCTGCTTTGCCTTCCACTTTCCTAAGTGGAAAGCTTGCCTGGCAGACCTCTGAACAACGAGCAGTGCTCAAACACAGCCACTGAGGAAACCCTGAGCCTTGGAAAGACACTCTCAAAAAATGAAGGCACCTGAAGTCCTCAGTCACTCCTGCAAAGTCCATCCCCACCCATCTGTCAAGTACCTAGAGCTGCATTACACTGTCTTGGATGCTCAGAGCAGTGGAATACATGTCCCCCTGTCCTCCCAACCTTAGAGGATGTAGCTCCATGTGCCCTCCCTAGGTAGGGTTGCATCTCTGCCTCCTTCCCCTCTGCTGCCAACACAAACACACACACACGTGCATTTTATACAGACTAAGGCAAATAGGGGCCGAACCTTTGAAGGCTGATGCAGAATAATTCAGATCCATATTTCTTTGAGTGTGAAGTTTGATTTAGGGTAACAGTACAGGCCTTAATCTGGACACTGAATCCCCAGCAGGAGGCTTTGGTGGGCACCAACCCCTCAGCCCAAGCACACACACTGTGTTTGCCCAAGGTGAATTAACTTTCCCTCTTGCCCTCTGGATACAGCCTGCCTGCCTCACTCTTTCCATCTTGTCTGTCCTTACTGGAACAGCTGGGACAGGAATCTGCCTCTCCCTATGACATTTCCAACACAGAGAAAAAAAGGGTAGATTGCATCACCAAAAAAAGGGGGGGGGGGGGGGAAAACCAAAAACAAAAAGGAGGGAGCCCCACTGGTCTCTTAAGAAGCCAGCCACAGGTGTGGTCCAGAGGTGGGAAGCAAAGGGGATGCCTCAGAGTGCTCCAGCTTTGAGCTGGCTAATGCCATCATGAACCTGACCCTGCAGGGTTCACAAAGCTCTCATTTTCCTGCTGACAGTTGCAGATTACAGCACTGGAAGCTGAGCTGAGAAAATGTGCTCTAGACGGTCTCCAAGACAGAGAGAAAGAGAAAATAAACAGGGAGCCCCATGGTGTCACTTTTATAGTCACTTTTCTGACAGCAGCCACACTTTTATACATGGCACTTAGAGTAAACAATTTAGAGTAAATATTTTTTTGGCTGTGGGAAAAAGATGCTTTTTTCAGATGCTCTACAGCATAGACAAACACAATACAAAGGCAAGCAAAGAGCATAAACCAGGATGGCTTGTAACTACCTGTCTTGTTCCAATTACACCTATTACTCTTGAGGCAATGGAACCAATGAATGTACAGCATGAGGCCAATGAAAAAGATAAACACTCACTAACTGTTTTCTGAGTGAAGTATAGAAACATCAAAAGTAACACAGGATAGTAACACTCCTGGATAAAATGGGCTCAACCCCATAAATCACAGACTCCACTGTCAAAAGGACACTGCCGTGGTCCCCATTATGTTATTTCAGTACATTGATACCTCTGAAACTGGGCTTCTGTTTTTTTCATGTCCATTAGTTTTAGTTCATTATTCTCTTGCCAACAAAGTATCTATGATGCTTCACAGCAAAGGAACAAATTTTTATCTCTGACTCACACTGCTGAAAATGGATTTGAACATACCTGCATAAGCCACTGCTGTGCACACCCCACCTCTCAACCCCCACCAGAGCACACACAGTCACATTTCAGCAGCCTGGTAGCTCAGGACTAATTAATCTTGCTAATTATTCTCACCTTTGGTAATACCTTTGTGTTACATGGTGCTAACATTTCAACTCTGTGAGATGGAACCAGAGAGCCAAGTCTGCTGTGTAGGAGAATTCCCACCAAGTGCCTATCTGCAATTTGCATCTCATTGACTAATGCAGAGACAGTTTTGCCAGTTGGATCGAAGGAGGAAGGGGATGTAATGGGATCTGCTCATTTTCAGCTCCAAGACCTCCAGATACATTCACAGAGAGCCTAGAAAGCTTTTAATCTTTAGCATTACAGAACCATCAGAAGGGCAATTTTCCAACACTGGAAAGCAGGCAGAAATCAATGGGAATAAAGTTATTTTGAATTTGAGTATGGCCATTTTAGGAGATACAGAAGTCATTCCCTTTCCTTTCCATACGTAATTGTAATTGCACTGAAATTCTTTACAACAGGCCAAGGTTTAATTCCAGGAACATAAAGCAAAAAAGTGTACTTTTGTACTATAATATCACATTAGAAGGGGAGAAAAAACCTCAAATAACTGCAAAGGTGCATCAAATTCACACAAACAGAGGAATGCTACAAAATCACAGCACATATTCTGGAATCCCTTAGACAAGAGCACGGAAGGCTTTTGGAAACATTTGTAACTCTAGCTCCACAGTGTATTTTCAAAGCATGTCAGAACACAAGAAGAGGATTAAGTTCCTTACAGTGCCACCTCCTCCTCCCTCTTACAGGGATGACACTGCTAACAGGATGAAGTGAGTGACAGGGTTATACGATCGTTACATAAAGGTAGTACACATGCAAAACCTTCAGAACATGGAAAAAAATTATCAAAGAGGTTGCACCATCTGTCTGTGGAGAAAAAAACAACAGCTGGTGCAAGGAGCCGCAAGATGCCAGCCTTACAAGTGACAAGATGGGAAATGACAGGAAACAGCTTTTCACTCTTCTAACAGCAAAAGGAACGTACAGCCCATGTTCTCGTGTTTGAAAACCTCCAGATGCTGCCCTCTTCTCACATTTCCATATCTTTGTTCATGCAACATCTGAAAGCTTTTCTATTTTTACAGAGGGAGGGGGAAAAAAGCACAAAGCCATCAAATGTATATATATATTTTTTTTTTCCTTGTGAGAGGATGTCGAGTGAATTTTAATCATGATCACAAGAAAAAAGAGACTTATCAGCAGTATTTGATGTGAGCAACATTTGAAACTTTCTCCTTCTCAGAAGAGATTTGAACACGTTTGGCTTTTATAAAGGCTCTCTATGACAAATATTAGCTTATTCTGAGAATGATTAGGCCTTTGGATTGATTCACAGCAATATTAATGTTCACCAGAAATGCTTTGTAAAGGTAGCAGGCTTTCCTTGAACAGGATAACACATCCCTCCTGCCAGGGCTTCCAAACATCTCAGGCTTTAGGGGCTGTTTGAGCACTAGATGTGACACCTGGGCTGAGTGTCCCGACCTCCTTGGTTCCTGGAAAGCATACTGCTGAGGCTGCAGAACCAAGCTCAAGGCGAAGAAACCATCCAAACCCACTCCAAAAAGCCCAGCAAGTGCAGCTCCACACAAGCTGTCCTGGTTATACAGTAGGTTTGATACCAAGCAAATGAAACAGGGAGCTTTCTGTCCAATGTGACCCTGCCTGACCCTACAAACTGGATGCTATTAACAACTGATACACACTTAACAATAGAAAACCAACTGAAAAGTCAATGCCTCATGAAGAAATGGCCTTGCTGGGGGATGTAACCCAAAGGCAGAGGCACAAGATATGGGGTCCTGTGCACACCAAGGCAGGAGGCAGCAGGGAGTGCATATTTCCAGCACAAGGTTCAGGGAAAGCTCAGCCTGAGGATGACACTGATCAGCGGATCAGGGGATTGATCTGGGCAGCCTAAGTCTAATGATTTTTACCTCCCCCAGACAGATTAGTCCTTAGTTCATCCAAGTGTTTTGCAGCTGGGAGATAAACCAGGATTATTTACTCCAGACAGAAGTGAGCAAAGGGAAAGGTGTCTTCCCTGAGCAAAGCAATTCTCATGTCAGACCTCCAGCAGGAATCCCATCTTTGTCTTTCAACTGTCCTGGAAGGCTGCCCAATAGCTAACACTGGGGCTGCCCTTTCACCCTTCACCATAAGCAAAATGCTGTCTTCCTGATTTTATTTTTTTCTATCCTGATAGAAAGAGATCTCTGCTAAGATGCCCAAAAGACTAAGACAGGAAGGCACAGATAACTGAGATTCACACACTTCCAATGGCTGGTGGGAAGTCAAAGTGGAGCAGGTTGAAGGACACTGCTCAAGGTCAGGCAGGATGGGTGTGGAAGCAGCAGAAACCAGCACAATTTCCTTATCTCAGCCTCAACCTTTTTCCAGCTAATCCGTCAGTAGCAGTGGGTCTTCTGAGACAGCAGTGAGGTTTCTGAAAGCCATCCTTACTGCATTAGCACCAGCCTATGCAGCCCAAGTGGAATCATAAAAAAAAAACCCTTTAAGCATCATCACACAAGCCAGCTTAGAGAGAATTTACTAGGTGCTGTTTATTTCTACCTTTGATTCTCTACATGGTCTCTACAGATCAGAGTACTTAGAAAACATAATTATTTTAATTAGGAGTAATTCAATTAGAATATCTTCTTGCCAATAACAACTTCACTAATAAGAAATGAACACACTTGACTTTTTTTTAATTTTTAATCTTACCTTTGGGGGCTCTCTGAATACTTTCCCAGATGTGGAAGCATTTCTTTGATGTTGCATGCCTAATTCTTGTCTCCTGTAGGGTCTGATTCAGTGTATTACTTAAGTCCACTGAAGTCTTTCCTTTGCTTCCAGAGGGCACCAGACGATGCTTTTCTACTTTGCTGTAGCCCAGGAGGAACAAGGTTAACTCCAGTGCAGGTAAAAAGTAAACCAAGTACCCTGTCTATGAAAATGATGGTGCCAAGTAGGTCTGGTGGAATAACCAAATCAGTTAAAGGGTAAACACCACAGTGACCACACCTTGCTGATGAGTCTATACCTTCAAGCACAGGAATGTACTTTAGACCCCTTCAAAAAGACTATTATGAGTGGCAAGAGCAATAATGGTATTTTCTTCTAATGGCACAAGGTGGGTAGTTCTCAAAAAGCACCCTGCAGTATGCAAGCCCTGGGCACCACATTTGCTAAAAAGGATAGAGGTCACTGGAAGCAACATGAGTGCCACTGGAGTCACAGGGCAACTTTCAGTGATTCCTAGCTTCAAACAAAGCTGGTTTTCACTACAGGATTCATGTAACTCATCTGCACACTCTCACAGGGGCAGTCTGGCCATGTTGGCAACCTTGGAAGCATCATTCCAGTACACAGGTGACCTCCTCGTGACAGAAGTTGGTTCTGGGGTTCCCCTGCTTTGTGCTCACTGGTTGCATGGATGGGGTGGCACTGGGGAGAGGTACAGCTGGGACATCCCAACTAATGCATGCACTGCCTGGGGCACCCACAGCCTGGTGCAAACTGAGGTGACTGGGCAGCATCAGCTAAGAGAGAAGCAACTTAAGATCCATGCTCACATGTTGGGATGCCCTTAACATCAACAGATGTAGAATACTTGTAGAATACTTTTTCTATCCATTCACTCTCTGATCCGACTGGCCAGACGGTGAGAAACCTGCCTTGTGAGCCGAGATGAGTCGAGATGTGGACAATTAGCTACTTCACCCAGTTCATTCTCTCATCCTCTTAACTAGCAGCTGAAGAATATTTTAATGCTGATCTGTCAGAGCCTTAATTGTGATACTACCCTAGCCCAGCACAGCTTGTTTTAGTTCATATCTAACAATAAAGGGTCCCATTATCCAAGGGTGGTACTTGAAAGTATATCTGCAAGAACAGATCTCATGATTTTAATTAAAAGCTTCCATGTATTATTTTCTAAGCTAACAAATAAGGCCATAGTTGTAATTATGGAATCACCAAATATAGACTCAGGATCTTGTTAATAATGATATCCTTTTTAAAATCTCATAATCTTAAAAAGATGTTGTAATTAAGTCACCAAGCAACTATATTTGTCTCCATGAAATAAAGCCAAATCTACAGATAATTGCAAATAACTCATTTCCCAGTGGATTTTTGGTTCTTTTGTATGCCAATTAGGCTCACAAATCTCAAGCTGTCACCTTCATCCCCAGACATGCAGCTGGCTGATAACACAGCTATAAACAAACCAGCCCAAGTGCCTCTCATGCCCCGACTAAGAAAGAAAATGAAGTTACCAGCACACATTTGTAGATGTCAGCCTCCAGAGAACAGAAAAGGGAAAAAAAAAATAATCCTTGGGTATAAGACAATTAAAATACTTCTTCCTAGCTTTCAAGAAGAGTGTTCTGGGAAAGCTTCCAAGAGACTTCTGTGACTGCAATTCTTCGGTTGACACCTGCCTCACGACTCAAATCCACAGGCGCAACCTACAGCCACATCAGTGTCCCCAGCCACTGATGGTCTCCCTTCTAAAATGCTGCAAGTCCTGGGAGCCCTTGCTCATGAATCTCAGTTGGCCATGTGCCCCTATGGCACCTGTCACACACTCACCTAATGACACCTGGAGTAGTCACAGGCTTGAACTGATGACTTGGCAAAAGCAGGGAGCTGGCAGAACCAACAGCTGAAAAATCCTGCTGCCTTCACCTGTGACATTTTGGAAGGCCCCAGGTACAAAACTGCTGTTCAGACACCCATTCTCAGCCACCTGCACAAGCACCTCTTGCAATCCCTCACGATTTCCTCTCCTCTTCTACAGTGTTCGCCAGAACATGGCTGCTGTGAGCTGCTTGGAACTGCTTAGGGAGTATTTAGGAGGTCCAAAGTGATCACCTCAGTGGAGTGATTTCTTCAGAATATACAAACAACACTAAGCAATGGCCCCAGTCAAATCAATAAACTAGCTTTAATAGCATAACAAATTAAGAAGTGTTTTGCAGTATGTGCTTAGATGCAAGGAGTCACTTTGCCACCTCTGCTGAAGAACCTGCTGCACTCAGCACACACACAACCTGCCCCAACAGCTCAATGGCAAAAAGTAACTGTACAGAAGCCCAAATGCAGAGAAAATGGGAGATCATATGCTCACAGAAAAAGGTAACAATTCTATTACAAGTCCATTAAATTCTATTACAAATAAAAAAATACCATGACATAAAATTCACAAAATTTGAAGCAAACTGGAATCATCAAGATGTGAGATGGTGGTCCAGACTGAGCATACCTAACTTCCACTTCTTGGCCAAACATTTCCCCCTGGGCAGGCATCCCAAAGCCTTGAAACAACCCCGGGGAAAAAGGGCTGATGCACAGACACAGGTGCTTTTGACACCTTTTGTGGTTCCCTGGAGCAAAAACGGGATGGTTTCTCCCAAAATCCCCATGCCTGACAATTAACCAAAGCACTTCCCGTCAAAACTATCACTGTTCCCATCCTTAAGTTAACTCAGATTCCCAGGACCCTCTGCAACTTATTTTTTTCCCAATCCTCCTCAAAAGGTACCCATCTTCACTTCTGCAGGTGAAGGGGACGTGGGTAACCTGGACCTCTGCCATCTACTTTGTTTCTTTTTATCTGAAACATCTGACCTTTCCCTTCTTGTAACTTTTCAGCCCATCCTTTGCACACCCAGCTGGAGGACACTGCCATAATCATGGCACTACATATACTGGCCCTGCATTTGGTTTGGAAGGAGGAGAGGTTGAATCTTGGGAGAAGCTGCATCTATAGTTCAAGACCTGCTATTTTGAAACTGAAAAGCACCCCCATGACTAGTCCCAACACTCCTGCCAGAGCGAGTTACAGCGAGGGAGGTTGAACACGATGAAAAGTCTAATGCTTTTATCTCACACGGCACTATTTTTAAGGAACAACTTAAAAACTGCACAGAAGGTAACAAAATAAATGCTGTGGAAATTAACATGCCTAAGATGGCACATCTATATCCATAATCAATCAAGCTTTCTGAAACGCTGACTGGTCCCAGCAGCCACAGAGCCTGGGAGTGCCAGGGCTGGCACCCAGGTCACCAAGCACCTTTGTACAGATCCACGCAGCTAACTCCAAATGACAGCCTGAACAGCATGTCCTTCCATTGCACAGCATCATTTTAGAAAAAAAAAAACAACAAACCAAACCAGAAAGCATTTCTAACAAAGCACATTGATAGTCAGGTAGATACTGCATTTTTTTCCTTCTTGAATTGAACAAAAGCCTGAATCTACCACTCAAATTAACAGTGTGCAGTAAAGCATTAAGGCTGTATTCAACAAGTTTAATTACTGTGTAAATGAAAGAAATTATTATTCATTCATGACATTTATTTCAGTTCCAGTGCTAGCTGCTTTTATAAAAGTGGGATTGGGGGATGCAGGGGGGAGGGAGGAGGAGGCTGGGTGTATAATTACTACTATATTTCTTTGCCAAACATTAGTGAACTTAAACAAAAAACTGCTTGTTTTCTCTAAAGAGGAAAAAGCATGTGAGCTATCACAGACAAATCTTAAGGACGCCCACAGCCTTGACTTGGTGCCAGGCTCTGAGAGGTACACCAATATTTGGGAGGCTGATAACAGAGAACTTATTGAAGCCCCAGGACCAGCTCAGGACTCTCATGGGTCAAAAGCCACCCAAACTATGGGAACAATCCAAGCCAGCAGCCCCTGGGGAGTAACAGGAACCACCGTGCAACATGAAAGATAAACTGGCAGCTGATGCTATCAGGGACTATCCAACAATGCATCTTTTCTAATGGATTTTCACAGGGCTTAAACTTCAAACAAAGGAAAGAGAAAATAAAAACCCTTAAGCTGATTCAGATCAGGCATTTTTGAAAGGCAGAAGGAGAAGGCGAGGGAGAAGGTTCAGAAGGAGGGTACATATATGACTCAAGCAGGACACACTCCACAGACTGTTTGATACTGCACGTAGGGCTGATCCCAGGAGAATATTTATTACCTGCTCTTATCCACCCAAAACATTGGAGTTTTCCAGAGAGTGCTGTAAACAAATCCTAGAGACTAATCAAAACATATCTTCCAAAAATACGCTCTTTCAGGAACAAGTATTCTTGTACTTTCCTAGCCCTCCAACTACCAGCATTTAATTACTGCACCACAGGAGAGATTATGCTCTGGCAGAAGTGGCCTCAGTTTACTTTAAGGAAGGGAATGAAAAAGCTAGAAAAATCAACACTGGGCCACACAAGTTGTATATAAGAAATCACAGTTGATGCATTAATATAAGTGGAAGGAGCAGGAATGATCCTGAAGGTCAGTGTAAGCAAGGGAATAACTGCAGTGGTGTTTCACATCCACATTTAGACATCCCACTTGTCCTGTTGAGCTAGCCAGAAAATACATCCTTTTTAAGAGCTGCTCTGTTGAATTGCCCTGGCTGTCCACCATTGCTAAGGCATTCAATGATCCTCTGAAAGCACATGAAGTGCACATGCTCGACTACAGGAATAAACATGACTTTTCCATTTTTTCATTTCAGAGTAACAGATACCAAAGCCCGTGCTGGTCTCATTCCCCATTATTCATAATGAGTCCCTCTGAAGTTTGTTCCCAATTCCTCGCTGAACCAAATCAAGCTAAGTGGAACAAGCCATCATCCAAGCAGAATTCAATGAACTGCACCTATTAAGAAGGCCATTAAAGCTTGTTCTTGGGGTTTAAACTAGAAGGAGATTAAAGATGGAGAAGACATTATCCCACATCTGCCTCCCAGGACCTGGCTCAGCTGGCACCAGAACTGCCACAATCAGATAGACCAGATGCCAGAACTGCCAGATTTGAGACTCTGACCTGTTATCTCACACTCTACCCTATTATCTCACGTTCTACATGCCATTTACACTGGGGCTAATTTTCATTTGTATCTGTATCACCTCCAAATCTTGATTATGTTGAAATGTAAGGCTCAGAAATCTCAAAACGTTGCTGTTTTGGGCCATGCATTCTGCCACTTCCATTGGCCTCAGAGCAGCCCAAAAACCTGCTACAGCTTGACCCTCCCTCCTGATTAGACTGGGGTTTTTCAGACATAAAGCACCATCTCGTGCCAAAACCTGATTACTACTATACCCTAACAACCACCATAACAGGGCAGGTAATTACACCCAGAAATAGGTTACACGGCACAGCCACGCCAAAGCCAAGTAGTTTGTTACACAATTGCACACAATACCAGCATTTGGTTTTTCACTGTTGCTTAAAATAATTGCAGAATTTATGACGTGAACAGCAAGAGACCAGCTGCCCCATCCTCTTTGGATGTATCAACACCATTGAGAGACGAGGCACAAACAGGGGCGACACTCCTTGCAGCACCCGTCTATGTGCTGAATTCACCCATGGTTAACAACCTTTTGTTGGAGGACAGCTGGTCTCTCTCCTTGGTGGCCATGTCAGTTGTTAAAACAGGCAAGGGAGGGCTGGGTTTGGGGCTCTGGAGAAGGTGAGAAGACATGACACAAACCCAAGTCCACTGACTCAATAGCTGAGGTATGACTGCAACAAGCAGAAGCTGACGGGGGAAATAAAACCATTATGTACAGCAGTAAGGGTTACTTCAGAGAGTCACAGAACGGTTTGGGTTGGAAGGGATCTTAGAGATCTTCTAGTTCCAACCCTCTGCATGGGCAGGGACACCTCCCACTAGACCAGGTTGCTCCAAGCTCCATCCAACCTGCCCTTGAACACTTCCAGGGATGGGGCAGCCACAACTTCCCTGGGTTTCAAAGCATCCATTTCTGCCCATCCTCCTCTTCGATACCTGTAAACGAGCTAGAGGACTCAAACTCCTGAGGCACATCCAACATGAATATGGAAATCACTTCTTTGCCACACTGCACACATGTACATCACGTGACTGCCCATATCCCTCGAGTCCTTATCTCAGCTCCTGCACTCAGCCAGTCCTCAGTTCTCAATGTTCCAAAGAAAGGAATGACCCCAGAAATGGGGCAGTGGGTCCATTTGTGCCAGTCTGCCACTTGAGGCAGTAACATCGATGCCCTTTAACTCCCAATTCCAGGGAAAAAAGGACAGGAAAAATTTGTTGTGCTGATAGTAACAGTGTGATTTATTATTATTTTTTTAAATCTATTTCTTGCCTAGTTTCAGTGCTTACTGAGGCAGGATGTTCTCTGACCACAGAGAGCAACAATACTCACCCACAGAAGGGAGCTAGTGCTTAGCAAACACTCAATGGGGAAGACAGAGCAACCTTCAGCAGTACTGCAGGTGCTCAGGGGCAGTGACCAACCAGTCTGGAAAGCACATTCTGTCATTAGGCACTTCCACATTCAGCTGAGACACATGAACAATTCATATAAGGCAACACCAAAAATAAAGCTAATTACTTCAGGCTTATGATAAGAGAGATCTTTCTCTACTTTGCAAGGTCACCTTTCTTGCTCTACTCTCTTTTTTCTTCTTTTTAAAATAAAATTAAAAAATGACATGGAACTGATTTCAACACTTATCTAATTCCACCTCAGGGCAGGAAGGGGTTAAGAACTCAAAAAAATACATACAGATGAACAGAAAGCCAGGCTGGTAGGGCAATATTTTTAAAAAGGAAAGAGAAAAAAAGAGACGTATTTTCTTACAGTCACAACATAACCACAACCCCCGTGTTTAAGGTCACTTCCTCTCCTCACAGTGCTGGGAGCAATCCTGTCAATCAGCTCTGTGTGCTGGTAGTCTCAGGTCACTCCCAGTACAGCAAGTGGCACAGCAGAAGAGTAACATCTACCCGCTGGGAAAGGGGGATGGAGGATACAGCTTTCAATTGATTCCAAAGGTCCTTTGGGAAAGATGGGGCCTCTGGTTTATTAGCACTGACATTCAGCTCTCAGAGTATCAGGCTGATACCTATTTAATTTAATGCCATTTTCCAGGATGGAAATCTGTTTGTCAGCCTCTGGCCAGGGAAGCCCAGCCAGCATCAACCCATCTTGCAGAGCCCTCACCCCACCTAGAATTAAAAATGCTGGTGGGGCAGAACCTCACCAGCACTCCACAGTGGCTGGGCTCTGCTGTGGGGCTGCTGCCAGCTCCACCAGAAGAGAGCCTTGTGCTTCTGTGCTTGCTCAAATGGTGATCATGTTGGGGGAGGGGGGGCAAGGGGTAATCCCACCATTGTATTTCTTTTGAGAGGAGAGCCTGCCTTGTACAGACATGTGAATTGTGTTAGACAACATGAGGCAGTGCCGAGGTGAAACCCTGACCCCTTCAAGATGAGAGGCAAATCCAACCCAGTTAAACCCAGGTCAGAACCTCACCCTTGCCTTTGGTTCACCACATTTCTTTGGGCAAGTCCCTCAGGCTCCCAGACCAGTGTTCTTACTTGTAAAAAGGAAATGTATGTACTTCATTTTAGAGCTAGAATAATTGCATGAGACGCTGGGGTCTTTCAGGATAAGATACCATTATTATTCCTTTCAAAAGTCATCCTGAGAAGATGGCATTGATCCATAGATGTCCATTTGCCACTATATGTATCATGCGGGGATTGGATGTCACAGATGCATTAAATCACATCAGCAATAAACTGATAAAATGACGAGGAGGTCTTGGGCAGACTCAGAAAAGATCTGGGAGGTGGACAAGGCTTAGGTTCATTGATCAATGCTCCAGCAGCATTTCTACAGTTAAGCCAGCAGAGCTACGCAGAATCAGCCCATTCTAGATCTCAAGTCAGGCATCAAAAGATGCAAATCCAGGCTTGTTGGAATATTCAGTATCACATAAGCAATCAGGACATCTGTTTCTCACTGATCTCTGTAAAACAGGCACTTAACTCATTCCTCTCCCTTGTGAAGTAGCAGGAAGGCACTGTCTATAACCCAACATGCTGGTGAAGCTCCACCATTTCTATCCAAGCCCTCAGCCAGTCTAACAAAGATCTGTGGAATTATACATGAATTGCCTCTGTATAACAAAGCAGAACTGTATTTCAGAAAAGGTCTCCATGAAATTCAAAGACGGATACCTTGTCTTCCAGACTGAGCAATGTTTATTAGAGAGCACGAGGCAAGTACCTAACAGCACATTCTCTTCTATACACCTCTGTGAATTATTATCAAGTGGAAAAACATCATATCAAATACATATCAAAATCATAAAGATACCATCAATACTTTACCTGGTGACTGATCATGTTTAAACCTCCAAGTGTTAGAGGGCTCTGAACACACACACACAGACACTTGCACACCCATCCCTCAGGAGCAGGAACCAGCAGCAGGGGCTGGGCAGACAACACTGCTCCGCCACAAAGTGCTGCCTGTCCTCCACAATTTCACACCATCTCCAGGAGCACAAGCCCAACAGCACATCCAAAGCACTGGTAACCACCATCAGGGTCATATCACAAATGTAAAAGCAGTTCTCTCCACCCACACCATCCATAGACCTTATCACTGAGAACCTCAGCACTGAACCCACCTTCTGCCAATCCCTGACAAGAAGAGGGGACTGCTCCTCTGAGTGTAAGGCACCCGTAACACCACCAACGTACCATATGGATGCTTCTCTCTTCAAATTTTCTAGTTTGACCCTTTTCCACTTCAACATCCCACTCCTCATTTCCTTACTGCTGGAAAACACTGTTTATTTCAGAAGGGGCACCCTTGGACACAGCAGCAGAGACCTTTAACTGAGCACAGCAGATGATGAACCCCAGTGATGTCAAAATTAGGAAATCCAAACCAGGTCATACAAAACTGAGGCAAGAAGGGAAACCAGCACAAAACTGCCTCTGAGAGGCAGTGCATTTTCTCTGCCCAGGCAGTGCCATTCATGTACTCTAACACCGTTTCAGCTTTAATTCTCCTGGACTGACAACAGAATTGAATTACACTTCCAAATCTCTCTCTTTCAACTTGTCAAAAGATTTATTTATTTATTTTACTGCAACAAGAGGCACTTCCTTGGCACAGCTACAATTGTTGTATTTTTCCAGCTTTTCTGATTAGGGATTTTAATCTTTTTAGCCACGAATTGACTTGTCTGTACTAGCACTTACAGAAAAAAAATCAGCTCTTGCTCGCCACACAAGCTGCCAAGTTCCTGGGACCAGATGGAACGGATCCTAGTTTTTTAAAGGATATCATTGACAATCAGAGAGAAAACACTAAACACAAGCAAAGTTTCAAGAAGGCTGGACAAAGATTGATTGCAACACTGAAAAATTACAGAAGACTAAACAAGGAAACAGAAACACTATCTATTCATCTCTAACATCTGTATCATGTAGAACACTGGAAGCTGCAAATACTGCTTGAATAAAGCTACAGAGTAATGCAACCCACATGCATCCCCCACTGCTCCTCAGGAATGGGCTGGATGCACTGGCCTCTTCCAACATGGAGGCCAACCCTACCCATGTGGGTGAGCTCAAGCTGGTTATAATTCATTTGCAAAAGTGCAAAATGGAAAAATTAGCTACGGGGGAGAACAAAAGGAGACATTTTAAAACATTGCTGAGACCTAAGGATTAGGAATTTGCCTTGAAGCACAACTTTAACAGGGCATGTTAGAGCTGCCATCGAAGTAATGCAATGGTGACAACCAAAAAGAGTGGAAAAAAAGACCAGTTCCAGAGCTTTTAGGGAATTTCTGTCATTATCACTGAGTGATAGGTAGCACTTCTACACAGGCAGACCTCCATTCACCTTTAATTCCTCTGTCTCCTTTCACAGTTTATGTTTGCATGTTCAAGAAAGGAAGGATTTGGTTACTGAACCCGAGTTTGTGATGCAGTCAGTGAAATTCTACCCCCTCTTTTAAGCAGATTAGCATCTACACACAGACCTTTGAACCTGCTGTGGTACCGTGTTAGCTTTCACAGCTCTTTCCCAAAGGAATAAAATTACTCTATTTAATTAGACTCAAACTCTCTTCATCTGCCCCAGGAGTTTCGTGTCAACTCATTCAATTGTGAACATAATTTAGGCTTAAAGATCCGTGCTGGTTTTTCGCTTGGGGTGCTCTGTAAGGCCAGAATTCACCCATCTTGAAACTTTTCTGGGGACCCTGCACCAGAACTGCTGCTTCCCTCCTCTTGATCCTGCACCTTGTCTAATATCTTCAAAGAAAAGCACTATAATTCTCCCCAAAATACCACATAGGTAATAAACCTGATAACATGGGTGCATTCACACCCATTTTATGGGTGGAGAAAAGAAAGCACATAGAAGAAGGGAGATGAGATCATCTTCCCAGTCCCAGAGCACTTCCAGCAGAAAAGTAGGAATCCAGCTATTAATACTAAATGCTGCATGCTTTGTTTTAAGGTAACAATTGTAGTCAAATCCATAGCTGCTAAACTTGGTGAGTGGTGAAGAATACCAGTTTTATATAAAATTCATTTTATAAGGCAGGATGTTTCAGAATGAGCTGCCCCAGCACCACAGACAACTGAGTTGGGCCAGATCAAAGTCTCCACTTACACAGCATCCTCTTCCCAGTGGTGGCCATAAATGGATGTCCAAAGGAAGAGAAGAAAAATAAGCTAGTTATATCTAATACTCCTGTCTCTATTTATATACATACATCTTTCCCCCTTGTTTTCACCTCCAGTCATTTCCAGCTCACTGAGCTCCTGATGTGGTTCCTGCCTGCTCAGATCCACTTTATTTCTTTTCCATTAATCTGTCCACTCTCCCAGAAGTGATGCAAACTTTTACCATCTTTTATTTCCTTCAACAACTAGTTGCACAAGTCAACACCTTCACATAGGGCCACCTACTTCCGACCTCCTTCAACATGGCTCTGATGGACTTCTGTGACATCCCCAAGTTCTTGTGTCGGAGGCAATGAACATTCTCCATCCTCCTTACTCTGTTTCACAGACCTCTGTCACATCTCCTTCACCTACCTACCCAGCTGAAGGGTTCCAGTTCATTTAGTTCTTCCTCTCACAGAGGCCATTCAACACTCCTGGACAGCCTTGCATCTCTTCTCAGAGCCCTTATAGGGTCTGCAATCTTTGTAGAGGGCAGGAGGAGAGCTGCACACTGTGTCCATGACACAGGTAAATCAGGGACTACTCCATGACAGCAGTGCTCCCTCTTCCACACTTAGCACCTTTCCTAAGACTTTACTTGGTTCGTCTTTTTTACTGGTACTGAGTGCTGGGCTGATGTTTTTAAAGGAAATCTCAGTCATAACCCCAAGATCTCATTCTTGCACAGAAATGGACCTAAAACCTCCCTGATTTCAGTCTGTCACAGAAATCAGTTCAGAGAATCATTTCATTCAGGATGTTTGGACTGTTTATGGGAGAATTCCCACAGTCCCTCAAAGCAGCACAAGGCACACGTGCCTTGGCACAGACTCGTCACTACGGTGAACTCAGACACACATACTTCCACGATGAGTCCCCTCTCCACCCCACACTCTATTCATGCAGCTACCCCACATGGCAATAAAACCTTATTTTAACATACTCAGTGCTGTTTCATACAACCACTATCTTCAAATTTGCTAAAAGCATACATAAATATTTGATAGAGCAGGCAACGCCACGCTCGCATCCCATTGCAAACAAGATCATTTTTTCTCCCAAACAAATCCCATAACTTGCTTATCTGATCTGGTCTATTCTTATTCTGCTTTACAGCTTTCAAATATTTGCAGTTGTAAGTCTTTCAAAGCTTTAATTCGCTTAAAATGATTCACAAGCACCTTGTTAATCTTTTATCAGTTTTATTACGAACGGTAAACAAAACCCAGGTCTTAAATAATTAAAGGGCAGAACTAGCCCTCAGGCAAATGAAGTCCAGGAGGAGGGGGAATAAAAAATTTAAAAATCAGAATAAGTCTTTAGCTTTTTTTCTTCCCACCTACAGAATTGGCAATTCTAGCTTCAACAGACAAAATAATTCTAGATGAGCAGAGTGTGTGTGACATGCCCCCAGCCAGCCTCTCTCATCTACTATGTCCTGAATATTAATCTACCAAGTACCTACATGTTACTGGTTCCAGCACTGAACACCTCACAGCTTCCCAAGGCAAAAGCTGTGTCCCAAACAGCCACTCACCAGAATTCCTCTGCATTTCTGTGTGCCCAGCCATGCCTTGGGCTGTTTCTTCCTCAGCCTCACAACAGTACCTCCCTGTCAGCAGCAGGACTTTCCATGGCTCATCATCCAAGAGAAGGGAGCTGGGACAACCTCTTACTGTCCCTCTGGTGGCACCAGCTCACCTTAGCAGAGACCTCAGTGAAGGAAGTCTGATCTGAGACCTCAGACCAGACAGCCCATTCCCAAGACTTGGAGACTTCTTGTGCAAATCACTCCAACCTGAAGCCCACTCTCCTGGGCCTGCCAGCTCTTGGCACAGTGGTGAAAGCACACCCTGACTGGCAAATTCTAATTACCCTTTGAAGGTCACGTTGCCATGCACACAAAGAGGAATTTAAACACATTCCACACCTAAATATCTGTAATGGATGCATTGCTAGCCTATTACATGCAGTTCATTGTGCAAACTTTTTTGGTTGTATGTTTTGTGCAGTGGCCTGTAAAAGTTGCTTAACAGAAGAAAATAACATTTGATTAAAAATTTACATTGGAAGAATGTAACAGAGCTTTTTTTTTCCCCTTGCTATTTTACCTGCCACTGACTATTCCCAGTAGTATGCACTTCTTAGTCACAAAAATAAAAATATACAGTATTAAAAATGGAGTAGGTTTCAGGTCCAGATCCCAAATCATATTAAAGACAAGGCTGTCCAGAAGCTGGCTCAAGTTGGAATAAAAAACCAACACATCTTTCCACATACAGGTGGGAGGATCCTGAAGTGACAACAGGATACTTAAACAGTTCTGCTCCAGTGACTCCTTTTGTGAGAAATATCCAGGGGAAAATGAGTGGCACTCTGACTTCCCAATGACTCGGCCATGCCAGGTTGCTGTGAAGCCCATGGGGCTCCTGGCACCTGCCCAGGCAGGAGCAACCCTTGAGTAGTTCTGATATGCAGGATGCAACAACTGCCTCAGATTCATGGAAGAAAAAGTCTTTTAAATCTCTACCATATTTCCAGCAAAGTCAAATGAAGCTGTAAGACTCTTCTGATCCTTCAAAATGTTACAGTTTAGTGATAACTCACAGCAAAAAGCAAACTCAGAAGGATTTAAAATCCTACTTAAAATGCCCTTATCTGAAACCAAACAAGAGCTCTCTCAAGAACTAGTCCAACTAGCAAGAAGTGCCAGAACTGGAGAAAGATCCATTTAACTAGCATACATAAGTAAACATGCATTGTCCTCCAAATGCTTAGAAATCTGAGCTACATTTATGACTGGGAGGGAGAGCAGAGCAGGGACCTGCACGTTGCTCAGGCTGCAGGAGGTTATTCCTCACAGGAGGCTCAGCTGAGCTTTGCTCAGCTCTGCAGACCCAGGAGAAGAGGAAATCTGAGGGGTAGTTTCTGCCAGAGCAGCCGTGCAGCCTGTGGAGCTGAACAGTGCTGCTGAATTCCTGTTCCCTCCAGGCAACTGCACAGCACTGGCACTTCTTCCTCTGGGCTCCTGCTTGCTTTTCACTGTGCACATGAGGCCACGGAGACAGGAGCCTGTGCCCAACCCAGCCTTTGAGGCCAAGAGAAGGGAAAATGTTGTTCAAACTTTGCCAGTCTCAAGCAAAGGCCAGCAGCAATGTGGGCTGCACCCACTGTCAGCAAGCTGGTTAACTCCCTGCCCTTCCTCTGAAGCCTTTGGGCACAGGTCTGACCCAAAAAGTCACTGACTGAAACAGTTATCCCTGACTCCATCAAGCCTTGGATACAGATTTCTGGAAGAGTTAATCATTCTGGGGAAAATGGACATTTCACTGAGCTCAGGTCACCAGATTGATTAATCATCTTGCCTGTCTATCTCTCTGCGTACCTGTGTTATACAAACATTGTGCACATTTCAATATGTGGTCTAAAAAGCCACCTCTGAAAAACTCATTTCCTACCCCAGCAAGAGAAGGAAATGGTCCTGAGATGAAAAACTTTTTTTCTGGGCAGTGGGGTAAGAGTTTGTACCACACAGGAGATAAATAACCAAATCTTTGTCAAATTACTTTTACAAAAGACTAGACAAATAGTGAGCAAAGTCAGAAAAAAAGAAAAAAAGAAAAAAGACAGCTAATGCAGGAATCTCCAGCTGCAGAGCAGCCCTTTCAAGATGCAACTCTCAGTGCTTGTTGAGAAAGATGCTTCCTGCCTCGATCCTCCTGGAAGAGAGACTGATGGAAAGTCACATTTATGGGCTGCTCGGTACCAAGTGGCTGAATTACTGGTTGCAGACCTCATCATACTCTTAAAAAGCAATTTGGAATCAGGGCTTTGATTTATATTGGTTTTATCTTTTACTTTCAAAGTACAACTGGTAATAATGTAGCCTGTGAGTTTAACGTTTGAAACAGGGGTTCCATTTACCTCTTTGTACTTACTCAAGGAAAATGACTGTAATTGAAATCTTTCTGCTGGACATAAAGCCCTTCGAACATTCAAAGTGGTTGCCTGTCCTTAAGGCTTTTTATTTTAGCTGCCAAAACTGTAAACTGCCTTTTAGAGTAGTTGGGAGTCCTATGTTACAGGAAGAAATTAATGTACACTGTATCTAGGTACTGGGTGTTTTAATCTAATTTTCCAGCTAGGAATAACAGCACTCCTCTCCCCTGGGCAGCGCTGGGAAGAGAAAAATTCAGCTTCACTTCAGTTCAGCAAAACCTATCAAAGAACCTCCAACAAGGGAACAGGGCTTTTCAAGGACAAAGCAAAACCTTTCAAGTCCTCCAACATTATCTTTAAGTTCCTTCAGACAGGCAGCAACACGTGAAGCCAGACTGCCCACTCCTGTGCTGCCTCTCTCCACACTTCTCCCACACTTTCTGCAATTTCAGAGATTTCCAAGAGCCTGCCTTTTCTTCCCCTCAGATCAAACTGCTTTCCCAGTGTCAGCACTATTATTCATATGAAGCTGCTGAATTTTAATTACAGTGTAAATGCACTCAGACTGAATATGGGTATTATGCAAAAATGGCTCCTGTCCAAGTGACCTTATACTAAATCTTTGAAAGAGTAAACATAAAAACTTTGGGTTTTTTCCAGTAGGCTCCCTTGAAGTTTATATAATAGAATGTTTGCAATTAACTTGGTAATAGACTTAAGATGAAGTTGTGTGGATTTCTACTTTAGCTAATTTTATTATCTGATTATTTTAATCACAATGAAAAACACACTGCTGTGAAATAGTTTTATGGCACTTGTCTAACACATCAGATAACTTTTGAAAGACTTGAGCAAACTAGCATGTCAAAGTACATCAGTTTCTCCAACATCTCTCTCTTCTGTTTCCAGTTCCAAGGTGTCTTTAGGATAAAAGGTGAACATCCAAAGACAGTTCAAGAGCATTTCTCAGGCTCTCTGCAGCAGCCACAAATGTACAGCCACTGAATTTTTCTCCTGCCAATATAAAACAGCCACTGCACAAGCAGGCAGGTGACATGAGTTGACTGGCTAAGACATTTCAGGGTGCCAGCTGGATATCATGGGCTTGGAAGCTCCCAGAAGGCTGGTGAGAGTTAAATTTCCTTCAAGCTCAGGCAGGTTACATCACCAAACCAGGGTTCAGCTCTGCCTGCAGAGGCTGCAGATAACCCAGATGGGATGAGCTACGTTCAGACATAATCAACAGAACATGGCAGTAAAGCATAGTGATGCCAAGAGAATAAAACAGGTTGACAATCTATATGTGAAGAAATATCTTGCAATATATAAGCTGCCTGCAGATTTAGCTCTGACACGTATATAAATATATATGCTTTATCACAGAGAGGTCTTCAAACAGCAAAATCTTGCAAAGCAAATTAAAGGCAAATAAAAATAAAAATAGTATTTGTGATGTCAAAGGCAAGGATGTTCAGCTTTAGCAAAGCCAGCCAGCTAATAAAAATGCCAATGAACTTCTTCACAAGAGAATGAAGAGGGAGTGGTGCCATGTCCACACAGAGGAAGAGCAGTTCAAGTACTGATTTAACCAAGATTCTGCACTGCCAGGAGGGCAGCAACCCAACCTTTCCCTAACCTAAAATGACCTCCCTTGAACGCCAATTATAAAACACTTCCAAATGAGGAAAGAATTAAGTTTTCACAGGCTGCTGCCAGAAAAGACAACACTGTCCTTCCTAGTCATCTTTAACCAGGTATTTTCAGGTTCATCCTTTATGGCTGCACACCTGGGGGAAACTGGGAAACACACTGAAAAATAAGCCAGCCCAAAAAAAAGAAATAAAACCTGTTCAGTTCCAGCTGGATCAGCTCCCAGACCATGTCACCATGTAGCTGCATAGGCACTACCACTGACAATGTGTAGCTGGGAGTGGGAACACTCATTCCTGCAGCAGCCCACACTTGTGTCAGCTGAAAATGAGAAACCACATCTCCAAGTGAGATTTTCAACCCATTTGGACAAAATGCTGTAAAAAGCTGGTTTGAGAATTTCAAAGGTACTTCAGCTTAACTAACAGAAACCCAATTTCTAAAGCCTAAACAACATAGAAGAGCTGCAAAAGAATCTGACCTTATTTTTTTAACCAACATGCTGACCCTAATGCAGAGGCACTTGTTTCACAGAGCGTGTCCCCACGGTGTCCAGCCAGAGAACTGCTCCAGCTTAATAAATTCAGGGTCAATCCACACCAAAGTCACACCAGGCCAGCCTTCATACACAGACATTCTTGAAGCTAATGCAGAATAAGCCAAGCACCAACTGCAACAAGAAAGTTGACAGAAAACCTGTGTGTAGCAGTGAACCTCTGCCATGTAGCCAAGATCTGATTTTTTCAAGTGCCTTCTATTGGGAAACCCTCATTTCCACCAAAAGGACTAACAGTCTCTTTTCACACATGAAATTCAACAACAAAAAACAAGCACACAGTTTTTATCCTCCAGCATGTGGGCTTCATGGCTTTGGGTTTTATTTTTCCCCAACAGATGAACAGACTTGGCAACTTCCCTGGTGAATCAGAAGAAAATGTTGTGAGGAACAAATAACTCTGGGAAGAATACAGATTAAATGAGCTTCCTGGATTTTATCCATGTTCAAATTCCCCAGGTTGTAGATCTCAAAAATACCTGTCTTTGACAAAACTGGTGTGACAGGTTATATAACACACACTCAAAATCATCCAGTGACAGAAAAGCAGGAAAATTATCTGCTCTGTTCAGGGACTCAAGGGCTTTCTGGTTGAACTGCAGGGAGTAACAAAATAAAACAAATCTTAAAAAAAAAAATTAAAAAAATTAATCACAAAATGTACAGGTGGGGGAAAAAACCAACCAAACAAAAAAACCACAACCAAAAACAAAAACCAACTACTTTCCCTGGTATTTTAAACAGCTGACATCACCCACTGGCAGATAACTACTGATCTCATGAGGCTCTTCTTTCCAGGAAGAGTTTAATATGCAGCATTGATTTGTTTCAATATAGATGTTTATAGGTCTGATATGACTTTTAAGAACATAGAATTATTGCAGAGAAACATCAATGAGATAAAATATAACTGCCTAATAAAGTGGGTTTTGTAGTCAAATTGCCTTTGTAAGGCTGCCCAAAACGCATGAAAATGGAATAGCTAAATCTGCAAGTTTGTTAAATTTGCTATTTGCAGCCTGGGATAAATGACAGGACAATCTTGTTGGATGAAATATATCTGTGTCTTGTTAAATGAAATATATATGCTTTCACTGTGTGTATAACTCGAGGCACAAAGACAAGAAATAAATCAATGTGGGACTATCTGCCAGAAGAGAATATTTCAGGCTAATGGCACATGCACCAGTTTTCCCCCCCCTTTTTAAGAATAAGTTGTGAACTGCTCAAGGGTGCTTAGGAAACAGACAGCGAGATGACAGTATTTTCCCACAAAAAAAAGTTATCTTGCTCTCATCCCCATTTCGCTGGCTTCAAGCAAGCAGCAGTGCTACACCCTCTGACTGGGTGTCAGCGTTCCTAGCAACGATATCAATCTTTAACCTGGGGCAGGAAACCCTCCAGGGAGATACCCAGTGAAAACGCATCGCTGTCAAGCAGGTCCCTGCTGAAATCTTGGTCCATCCCCTCCCCATCTCTCTGTTTCCCCCAGGCATCTGGGTACCAAGGGACAGGCAAGATCAAGTGGAATATGAGCATAAAAGGAAAATTCAACAGAAAGCACCGTGTTCTGCTCAATAGGAAATGCAGCAAGTTCCACAGCAAAACCTCTAACCTTAGAATCCATCTCCCTATTTTTTGATCGATAAAAGTTATTTTTTCCAGTAACTACTGCAGACAATTAAATATTTACTTTGTTACTAAAGGAGAAGAAAAGAACTGACCTCCCTGTGGAAGCAGGTCACATCCCGTAACTGGCTCTACAGAACAGGAAATATTCCTGCCTTTCAGGCTCCACACGGGAAAAAGAAATACATCTTTACCCCTGTTTTGTTGTTGTGGTCGTTTTTTTACCAGCACAGCACCAGAGAAATTAGATCTGAGCTTTTCTTTTCTCTCCTACTTGCACCCTGCTGAACTTGTGCCTGTCACATTTCGAGCCCAGTCCCTGCGCTGCCGTTCGGCCCCGCGTTCTCTATCGAGTCCTGGACAAACAGATCCAGCAGCCCAACTTCTCCGCAGCGTTGGCTCTGCTGGTGGCCGGAGCTGCCTGTCAGGAGAAGGGGGCTGCAGGCGACCATGCAGCAAGCCCCTGGGAAAGGCTGCAGGAGAAAACATGCTGACTTACCTTCTCTGCATACTTGAACTTGACGTAGAACCAACTTGACTTGATCATTGTCTCACCTCCTGCCCTCGTTAAAAGACAAAAACGCAACTCAAGCCTATCCTGCTGCTGAAGAGCAGGGTGCCAGCGCTCCTTCTGCCACAGACAGCAGTTTTCCAAGGGAAGCGCAGGTTTTAAGGGAAGCAAGCGGTGTGAGAAAGAAAACCAAATTGAATTAAAAAAAAAAAAATAAAATCAGAAAGAACCAAGGATGCTTTCCTTCCGCAGTTCCAGCCTGTCCCCTCCTGCCCTGCCAGCGCTGAGCGATCTCTCTGGCTGCAGCGGAGCTCGCCGAACGCCTGGGCTCCGCGCCGGGCTGTCAGCTTGGCTGCCTGACAAGAGAATTCCTCAAATGGACTTCAGCTGCATTCATCACAAATGGCACATGTCAGTAAAGCCAGGAGGCTGGCTCCAGCGCTGGCAGCCTCCCAGGACCATGACCTCCCCCAGTGGGATGAATAATGAATTCCAGCACTTCCCTCCAGACACAGATTAACACCTGGCTAAACATTATTCTGACAATGAGCTTGGCCACTCTGAGATCCCTGCACCGCCGCCTTAACCCCTCACGCTCCCACCGAGCAGAGAGGCAATGCTTTGGAGGCAGTCCCACTATGCCCTCCCCCGTCTAAAGAAAGATTACAGAACTATATATAGTTTAGAAACAATAAAGCCTCTTAAGCATAAAGCAAGTATCTCCCTTCCGATGCTGCAGCTGCAGCAATGCTACCATATAAGCAGAGCAAGTAATCAGGAGTCACTCTCTCCTCTGCTCCCTCCCTTTTGCAGCCCTCCCTCTACATAAACACTTGTTCAGTTTTGATACTGTCAGGTTTGATGTTTAAAATAATACCCCTAAAGACAATATAAAACCAAACAAACAGCTACCATCATCAGTATGAAACTAACAAATAAAAAATCCTGGGAATACTCCCATCAGACTGTGTGGTTTTTGTCCATTCAGAAGCACTGCCCAATTCCCTGTCTCTGGTTTAATGAGACACATTGATTTGGTTGCAGCTCACCACAAGTCTCCCAGCTCCAAGCACATCACAGGGCAGTGAGTATCAAGTTGCAAAGAACAGGATGAATACAATCAGCCTACTGTATTTCCACTGTATACAGAAAGGGCTGCACTGGGGAAGAGCTGGCCCAGCATCCTATGTCCAAATACTTCAAAATGCACAGGGAAACAGTGTAAGAAATCAGTGTAAGTTCAAAGACATACCCTTAGTAACACATCTAATAACACAGATGGACTTTAATTTGTCATGCAAGCAGTTGAATCTCTTGGTTTCTATAAGGTGTTGAATGAGGTTCAGAATTTTACTATATGCAGTAGGAGAAAGTTGCCTCATTTTGTTGTTTTTAACCAGTTGTCTAATTATTTAAGTGGGAGTCTCACAGTAGCCTTTACTGTAAAAAAATATAACTTGTTCCTCATCATCTCTAGATCAGTTACGACTTTAGAGATTTCCCTTCTCCCCTGTATCACACTTTCAGGGACTGGAGACTTCCACACCATTAAACTTCTCCTTGTAGGTAAGCTGTGCATGTCTCTGCAGATTCTTTTCTTTATTCTCTGTACCTTTTCTAGGTCTTGGTATCTTGATCACTGGCTGAGTGAGATGGAACAAATACACAGACTTACCACCTCCTACTATATGCACACACAGAGACACATGGTGGATGACACAAATCCTGAAACCTAGTTTGTCAACATTACCCACCTAAAAAGCACTGATACTGGTGATGGTGGCAGAGCATCATCTGAAAGATCTGAGAGCCTGGCTAGTCATTCACTTGCCAACAGATGGGTTTCACAAGGGATCCAAATACCAATAAAGACTAACAATGGTCACCTCATTCAGCAGCAGGTACAGCTCTAAGCTCCCTTGGTGGCTTCGTACATGGGGGAAGCCCTGGTGGGTCCCCAGCTCAACCCCTGCCCTCCCCTGAGCATCAAGGTGGGCAAAGCTCATCCAACCCCCCTCAACACACCTCTGCTGAGCTGGTTCAAACTGCTGCCATCCACAGCTGTCAGGAACAGCTTTCCATTGATGCCACAGAAATCATTCCCACTCTGCCTTTAATTCTGCACTTCTGTGGGATAAGTGACATGCCAAAAAGCTGGTAAAATGTCTCAGCCTTTTTTAAGTTTGTGGAAACATCAGAAATCACCCTTTTGCAAAGGAAGCAGTGGATGGGACAGTTTCCTATGGGGAACTCATACCCAAAGCAAATTAAAACACTTATTTTTATTGGCACGTCCTATTTTCAGCACCTAAAAAGCTGTTTTTTGAAGCAGCAAATGAATAAACAGGACAGACCTGGCTGCATGTTTGAATAGGATCAGGTCAGTGCAAGAGTCTCGCTTCCTTCCCATCTGCCGCCCTGCAAGGGCTCTGCTGTCACTCCATCCCTGCAGCAGGACCCTCTGCCTGCAGACACCAAATGGGCACCACAGCCATGGTGTCAGACCATGAGGGATCCTCAGGCTGGCTGCCCATGTCCACCTTGCTCTCTTGTACCCAATTATAGGCAGTTTGCTCACTGCACTGACCCCGGAGTCCCCAAGGGGCCCTTGGGGCAGCATCACAGGGCGCAGCCCCCGCTGAGCTGTGCTCTGACGCTGTGTCCTCAGAACCAACAGCTGTGGTTCAAAGCAATTACCAGGGCCTGGATGTTTTCCACTGGTTCATTAGCATCTGGCAGGACCTAAAGTTCCAGGGTCACAAAACACAGCTATTCTTTTATCTCAGGAAAATGCAGAAGGACATCCCTCCAGAGCTGCCCTTTTGTAATTGAAGGAGAAGTGCAGCGGGGAACAGAGATGCAGATTTTCCAGCCACCACAGCCCCCACCACAGGCAGAGAGGAGCTGAGCACACCACATGATTGCTCACTTCTTGTCACACTGCTGAAACCCTCAAGACTAGCATCCACAAACAGCCCCTAACCAGCACCTGCAGAATCTGGTTATTTTGTATAATACTAATAGCTGTCTAGGTTTGCACAGTACACGAGGTACACAACAGCCTGATTTTCCACACTGCAGTCCTCTTTAAAACTGAGCAAAATACACCATTTATTTCAAACTCTACTATGTCAACCCTTTCTCTGAAATGTATTTGAGTTTCATATTTTATAGCAGTTATTGTCTATATGGTGTTATCACACAACAGCTTTGCTTCTGTTTTGCCAACTTATCTTCACTTCTCAGGTACATACTGCCAGACAAACAACAGCTTGGACAGGAATTCATCCCTAAACATGCTGTAGCATTGACCTCCAAAACTTTTCTTCCAAACACGCTTCAATAACATGAAAGAATCTAATATTCAGATTCTAAGTTTGCACAGCCAAAATCCAGACTTGACTTTCTGTATTCCCTTAACGGGAACCATATTTTGATAGAGTATTTGCAGTTCTCTGAGGATAAACACCTTTTGATTTATTTAGCAGGCTTTGTCATACTCTAATATACCATTTCAAATGGGAGACAGTGTACAAAGGAATTGAGATAACCTCCTTCTTAACAGACCATCGATTCTAAGCCTTTTAATACACCCTAATGTATATTTAGGTATTGATTCATGCTCATTTCAATTATCCCCTGTGACAAAGCTCACCATCCCCTAAAGCAACATACCTAAACAGTGAGCAGCACCAATTAGATTTTAAAGTCACCTCAAAGCAGGGTACACCTCTTCTTCTCTTTGTCTCCACCTATGTTGCAAAGTCAGGCCAAAATGTTCTTGGTTCCAGGTGGGAGGGAGGGAAGGAGCACACCAGGCACTATTTCACTTGGATACAGACTACAATATAAACACCCCAAAGAACCCACCTGCAAGGGCACACAGTGGAGCCAAGCTACTCTGATCCTGGAATAAGCAAAAGAGCACTGACCCTTCTTCCAAAGAAAATGAACCTCTGTGCCTATATCCCTGTGCAGGGAGGCTAAAAAGCAAGAGGATGTATCTGAGGCAGGGACTACGTCCAAGATTAATTACATCCATTCCTATCTCCTTGGCACTATTAGAGCAAAAAAGCATCTCTCTTCCTATTACCATAATAGCTTTCACACTTCCCAAGCAACAGAGTGATGTGTGGGGATGTTGAAAACAATTGGAAAAGCACAAACAAAAATTAGGTAAATAGGAAGATGCCATCTCCAGAAAATGTTTACAGTGATTTTTATAATTAGTCCATGGAAAGAAAAAGGCAGATTGGAATGAGTATAAATAAAAAGGATTTTAAAATGTTTTTCACAGCTTAGAATGGCTCCCACTGTACCAGCCAAAGCAGTGATCTCTGGAAGATTTCTGAAGCTGAGAGCAAAACCTGTGGGATCTGCAAGTCAACTGAATGAGAACTGCAGAGTAATATGGATTCCTTTAGATGAAGTGCAAGTGCTGAAGCTCTGTCTGCCTGCCCTTCACCAGGCCCACCACTTTCCAAACTTAAACTTGCAAATACCAGATTCACTTCAAAGCACCCATACTCCTTAAGAGTATTTCCGTTTTAGAAGTAACCCAGAATTACATCAGCTGTCTTCAAATTCCTTTACACCCTAAAAGGCTGCCAGGACATGGCAAGAAATGAAAAGGGTCAGAAAGACCCAACCCAAACAAATGGATGCCATAGAACCAACACGATGAACTAACCAGGCAACCACAGCCCCTGGGGCCAGCACTGCTGGACGTTTCTGACTCACATGAAAGCCAACAGGGAACTATCATCTTTCAGGCTAACAGAAAGCACTGTGGGATATTCTGTCTTGTGATTAACATGATAACAATCCCATCTTGTACCTTGTAACCCTGCTCTCCCATCAACACCATCTGCTCTTTCATCTTGAGTGCTGCCGAAAATCTCATCACAAACATGCTGCTGTCAACTTGTACTTCTGTGCACGTTTTCAAAAGAAACTCTCTAGGTCACTGGTTTGAACCCAGTGTGGGCTGGCAGTATCTGAGAGCTCTTATGCTTTTATATCCACTTGGAGCAGGCACAGAATGAGCTGCATCCCACGCCCAGTGTGTGGAAGTTCTGGGACTGGCACCATTTCAGACAGGTGAGATGCAGGACGAAGCAGAGCAGGACACCAAGGCCACCCCTGTGCCCTCCAGCAGCCCTGCTTTATGGAAAGGTTGGGGTTTCTTGCAACAATTGAAAGATGTAAGTAACATTTTCCTTGCTTGTACAGCTGCTTTTCCTTGGGAGTAGGTTAAAACCTACTAAGTAAGGCTGCCTGACTCAAAGAGCAAGAGGAGAGATTAACTTGAGAAAAGCAATTCAAAGGACTGTATCTCCCCCAGCAAAGTGCCAATTTGTAATGAGTTGTGGTGAGTGATAACCCAGCTCATGTGGTCTGCTTTCTAGGTGAAATTACAGCTAAGAGGAACAACCACAGAAGTCTGAAAGGTTCAAAAACACCTCAATACAGTCCCCGGAGGACTAGAAACAGACATTTGCTAGTGATTTACAATCTGCAAGAGACACACTGAGACAGAAGAAGGACAGCCCATGAGCCTGGTGCACAAGAGCTATGCCCACCATCACTCAAAATATGTTACTTCTGCCACACTGAATTAAATCAGGTTATAACAAGGGAAGCTACTGACATTACAGGATATATATGTAGCTGTGCCAGGAAGTCAGTGTGAGCATCTTCAGCTATGGGAGGCAAAGGTTGCTTTAAATGTCTTCTTAATCTCTCTGAAAAAAAGGTGTAGTGCTATAATCTTTAATTTAAAAAAAAAAAATAGTAATTGCCATCTGGACAAAATGGCTTATGAAATTAAAAGACCAAGTGATGCTTTTGTAATCCTACACAATGCTTCTGCATTTTGCTCCCCGGCTTTCTGGTCTCTAGAGATACAGTGGTACCTGACCAGGGTTTATATACCTGAAGAAAAGTTCATTTCTGAGTACACATCAGGACTTAAAAGTGCTTGAAATGACACGGTTCTCAAATGCAGTGATTTCTGTGACACTCAATCACTTCATCTGACTGGAATACAGCTCTTCAATACACTATATAGTTGGCTTTATGTATCTCCCTCATTTACACCTGGAACAGGGACAAACAAGCAATATATCTAGGGGGAAAAAAGGTAAAGCAATGCATGAAAAAAATGCCACCCTTTCCATGCAATGTACGTATACACATTAAGGCACTAACACAAGTCCCCTTTGAAGACAGTGAGGGAATAGATGGCAGGGCACTAACACCCACAAGTTAAATCAAGTCCTGTTCAGCAAAATGTTTTACTCTCAAAATCTCAGCACAGATAAGGCTGCAGTGCCAATAGCTCCTGCATCCAGCCATGGATACAGGGTAACTTCCACCCCAGCAAGAAGTGTTGTAACCAACTCAACACTTACTGAGGCATAATGCTCTGCACATGGACAGTGATCAAGGACTAAACCAAGGAGTAACTATAAAGTTGCCTTCTCCTGGATGCTGTAAGGTCCACGCAGCTGTGCCCTGCAATGTCAAAGCTCTCAATCCTGGCAGCCCCCTCACTATCTGCCATCTCCAGAACAACCACCCATAAACCTCATGTGATCCCTGCTAGTGTTTTCTGTGTGATTAAAAATTTTTCTTGTGCTACCAGGGAATTTGTGGCTGCCCCATCCCTGGAAGTGCTCACAGACAGGTTCAATGGGGCTTGGAGCAACCTGGTCTAGTCTTGCCCATGCAGGTGGTTTGGAGCTAGATGAGTCTGTGATTCCATGACTCTGAGTACCCCAGCACGGTTGAGGAAGGGAGAGACAAAGAAACCACCAATATCTCCCCAAACATGGGGTTATCAGTGCCAGCTCCCCTTTACCCAACAGGAACCACTCAGATCATTATTTCTTTCAACTGCCAAGGGGTCTAGAGTTTTCAGAACCCACTTCTCTGATAAGTTCCCAGGACACCAGGTATTATCTGACAGTTCCCAATCAGAGTGTTGCTCTGGTCACCTCCAAGGATGCTTTGGACTCACCAAGCAGAAGAAAGACCCCAGGTGAATCAGCCTGGAGACCACAGCCCATCAGCACATGTGTTTATGCGTGTGCACATACACATTGCTAAAAACAACCTGTCAATTTGAACTTGCGTTGCCATTTGATTTTCAAAGTAATTCTAATTCTTGTGAAGTTTCCCCTTAAAAATGATATTTTGTTCTTTAATATTCATTGACTTCTACTTTGCTTCCCACACAACACATTATTTACTCTACAGTGGCTCGGTGCATCAATTATGGTAATAGTTTGTGAGTAACATTTAAATTATGGGAAAATGAGCCTGGTTATTTAGCACTAGCCGAACCATCCCTCTGGAAAATTGTCACAAACATACGTATCATATGCCTCCACTTAAACAGATCTGTAATTACACTAGTTTATTAGAAGAGCCAGCTTTTATTCTTTCTTTCCCCCCCACCCCCCCGCAAATGATCTGAGAGCAAACTAGTATCTATATAACTCCCTGCTCAGACACCAAAGGCTAATGACTACTGCTCCTCTGTTCTGATGTTGAGGCTTCCTTCCTATTGAGCTGTTAGGGGTGCAATGCACCTTTGCATTAGTTTACTTTAATGCAGAAAGTGTGGCTCAGTAATTGTGGCATTTGATTAATGCTCCATTTCAGTCCCTTCGGCTAAATTCCAAGCTCAGTTCAACTACTGTAAATTCTGATTAACATCTGTATTACATCAGCACCCAGAGTTTATATTCCATGAGCAGAACTGCACGATGCTAAGCACTGTACAAGGAGAGCAGCTCAGCCCTCACCTTATCCAGAGGAACAATACTGCTGCTAAAACTACCCTGGACATGAGTGTGTTTGCAGTAGCAAGGCATTACACTTCCTCAGTGCTTATGAATACCTGCCTAAAAGCTTCTCTACTCTAAGCAGCTGAGAAGAGCTAAGAAATATATTACAGCCAGGGGGTGTGCACAAGAAAAAAACAAACAAAACACCAAACCAAAACCAAACCAACCAAAAAAACACAAGTAAAAAAATGCACAGCTTTGTACATTGAGCAGCTGTAGTACCCACACCTCTGAGAAGAACCTGTGGCCTTTCTTATAATCAGATTGCAAAATCTTTACAAAATTTAGTAATGTTAGTGTACAGCAGTTGTTGGCTTGCTTTTATAATGTCTGCTGTTAGTCCAGGTATATTTGGAGAAGTTCACCGTGGCTTTCTTAGAGCACTGGAGATTTCCACAGAGCACCTAACTCCTGTCTTCATATGTAAGAAATGCACAAAATTGCCTCTTTGCATGAAAAGGGAGAGCCATGAGCCAGCAGCTCCTTCCCAGGCTGCTGGGCTGAGCGTGGTTAGATAGATAGTAGCTATTATTTAATAGCTCTTTCATAGCCCATGGCTTGGTGATCTCAGGCCAATTCCAAAGATTCCAGCCAAGACATCATCCTAATGAGTCATCTTAAAAAGCAGTCAAAGATGACATAGGCTACGCACACTGAACTGCGTCCTTGTTCTCCAGCCAGATGTGAAACAAACAACACTAATGTAGGACAAGTTTGAGCTTGCTCTACCTCTGTGACACCTTCCACCCGGGTTCCCAGCACATGGAAGGTACCAGGTGCTGGTACATGTAACACCAAACTGCCTTCACACCGAGCACAGCACACCGTGGGATTTTTCATCTGCAGTGACAAAACTGAAACTGGTCTTAGTTATCCTGTACCAGCATGGGGTGAAAATCTCCACAGTGAAAGCTCCAGCAGTTCCACAACACACACTAACAGTGCTGCCTGTTGTATCACACACAGGCTGGGAAATGAGCTCAGCCCAAAGCCAGGACTGCTGTGCACTTAAACTAAGCTGAGCAAGGACATCCAGCCATTTCAGCAGATCAACACCTCCTTGGCAGCCTCTGTTTCTTCAGCCACGCTATAAAGTTTGAATCAAGCTGGCAAGTAAACACAGGCAAGTAACTCTTGCTAGTCCTCAGGTGGAAATGTCAGAGGAAAAAGAACTGTCACTCACAGCATTCAACTCACAGGCTCTGTACAGTCTTAATGTACTTTGTAACCACCACATGATCTACCTGTGAACATGACAGATTTTGCCATGTCCAGCAAGGACAGGCTATCATTTTGAACTTCATGGGAGAGATCTGGAGACTGGAGGTGCAGAGATTTCAGAGAGAGGAAAGAGACAGCCTCACAATTGACCAGAAATACCTTCCAACTTTAATTCAACATATCCAGGACACTAAAAATGCCACATCTGAAAATCCCACCAAAAAAGTCTGCCTGCACCCAGGTAGCACTGTGTGTTTTGAAAAGTCTACTCCAACACACTGTATACTTTCCAATATAGGTGAGGATAGAGGTATAAAACATAAATTAGTTACTATTGAGAAATACTTGAAATTGAAGTATTAACTTGTACTGAAGCTCTTGATCTAGCAAAGTACTATTAGAAAATCCACAGCAACCAAGCCCAAAAGCTTGCCCCACCAATCTAGGCAATGTTACACCTGCCACAGCAACACCAAATCAAACCAAACATTTTCCCTCTACTTTGGACAACTAAACAGCACAGCATCATGCTCACCAGAAGACCCAAAAACAACACTTTTTGTCCTGTCTCAGTAGAAAAGGTGTGCTTGTTTTACAGCAAGGAGAACAGGCAGCTCTTGACAAGTCTGAATCAAAGTGTCTGCAAAGAGAATGGCAAAGGTCAGGCTGATGCTGAGAGCTGGCACTGCAGTGATATGCTACGAGCTCCCATCTCTGCTGGAAAACATTCAGCTCTCTCCTTTGACACACTCTCCCTTGCTACAGGTTTATCTTCCTGATCTTAGGAGAGGAAAGACAAAAATAGACACGTAAAAAGGATGAGGAAAAGAAAGGGGGAAAACTGCAAGAACAGTCCCCTCCCTCCTTTTAATTATTGATGCAGACAGGCTAAGCAATCTGTAAGCCATATACATAATGTATTTACTTGAAAATCCCAGCAAATCCACATGGTATTACAGAACAAACTACAAGCTGATCTGGGAGCACTGTTTTAAGAACTGGGTAAGCTGTCTCCATGTACTCAAAAATCTGTTTGACAAACGGAAAGATTAGATTAATGTTAATAATCCTAACATGCTCAGCAGCACTCTCCCACCCCAGCAACGCAGTTCGGGTGTCAGGGTTCTTGTCTTGTGTCTGCACCAGATACTTTTTTTCAGCACAGACTTGTTTGCTTAGAATGACAAAAGGCAAGACTGGTTTACATTCTTCAGGACCCCTGCTTTGATTATACACACCATCAGTAGTGTTTAGGGATCAGCCAGAAAGCAGCAGATGTTTCACATCGCAAAAGACCATGTTTAAAAAAAAAAAAAAAAGCTGTTTTTAGGTTTGGGGCTAAGGAGGGTGGATGGGGGGGGGGAAAGGAAAGAGAGGCAAAGAATCAGACTTCAGCCTGACTTTGGTGAAAGATATCCTGTCCTGCTCAGTTGTACTTGTCCTTGACTGGAACCACCTGGACAAGGAATATAGTCATTAAAAATAAAGTTCACTGTAGAGCTTAATAGACAGTGTGAGCAGCAGCAGGCAGCATCACTTCATACATAGTGAGAATGCAAAACCTGTTGCTCATTCAGCCATGCCTTGTGTTTCAACCTGAGGTCTCTCTCACTCGTTAAGAAACATCAGACAGCCAACACTCTCCACATCTATCCTGCAGAGCCACTAAATGAGCTTGTGGGCTGCAACAGCAAGGAGGGAGAAGACAGAGATGGTCCCTGTCACCCACAGCACCCTGGATGAGACACAGCGAGTCCCGAGGCACAGGCTGAGCACTCCCTCCTGCACCCCCAGGCCCTGGTGAACCTCCACAAGGCCCAGATGGGCCCCCCGCCGCGGGCACAGCCTGCTTGTGATTTTCTTCCCAACCACCAGTATGAAAACACAGACCTTCAGGCAAATGGATCCTTCACTTCCTCCTTGCTGCTTTTAGTGGTTTCTTTAATCTTTTAAGCTTCTGGGTCTAATCCAGCAGCTGCCATCAAAAGTACTTACACAACTGCAGGGGAGGGAGGAGGGAAAGAAAGGGATACACCAAATCATGAGACACGTTTCCTGAGCTGCTTTGTTCTTATATACACACGCATGAAAGTGCATTTGGAAGAGATTTGCTCACAGAGAAACACATTTCTGTTCATACCACCTCTGTCGCCCTGTGCTGCCTTATCTATACAAAGATGCTTTTGAGATACACTGTCAAACAAATCCCACCTGAGATGGAGTCCTGCAGCCCAGGGACGGACACTGAAACTGTGTAATTCTACTGGAAGCAGCTCACACATGAGCACTGTACGAAAGCAGATGGTTCCCAGGATGATGATTTTCTGCTCTTTGTCTGAAACCTGAAAACATTCAGTGTTTTTCTTCAGAGAAGGCTCCTGCAGCCTGGTGGCATACAAGAATGCTTGCTCTCATTGCAACAACAGAAACCGTATTTCAGCTCTCCGGGCAGAGAAGTTTAAAACACAGCCTGAGAGCACAGTAAAAGTTCAAAATACATAAACAAAGAGAATCCCTGTAAATATTCCTCCCTTCCCCTCCCCCCCCCAACCCCCCTTTTTTTTTTTAACAAAAGGACTCTTGCAATTTTCATTACCAGGATTTTGGCATTTCTGTAGGATGCCAACAGCCATGTATGTGCAAAATCATAGGTTTAAACGGGCTGGAGTGGCAGGGAGGTACCTGGTGGACAAATTCCCCACCCTCTGTAAGGCAGGGGCTTATACTTGTGGTATTCCCAGGACACACCACACAAAAACACCCTGCTTATTCTATGAAGTGAATTTGCTGGTACATCTTTCTCTAGAAGCACAATCTCATCTCACAACATACTGATATCTACATTAAGTTTCTAAAAATAGCATGCCCTTCTTACATACACATGATATAAAGAAGTTAGGTGACAGCTGGCTAAAAGAATTCCTTTAAAGGCAAAACTTGCTGTGGCCAAAATGTAACTGATACTTACAAGCAGCAAAGCCTTTTTGCATTAATTGTAGAAGACAAATGAAATATTCTAGACAAAGTCACAGTTTGCCTGGAAACAAAACACATTTCCTCTACACACTGACTCAATTACTCCTACTCCCACTTGTAAATATGATAATGGAATTTCTCCAATGGATTTATATTCCACAGAAAGACCTTCTAAAAGCACCCTTCCAAGTGTAGGTCTCACAGGTGCTCTGGAATTCCCACTGCAATGGAGGATTTTGCCATTCAAAATCAGAGGCACTATTCAGACTTTAAAATACATTTTAAAAGAAAACTTGCCTAGAGTTTTCTTGCAGGAAAAGCTTCTAGAATTTCTGGAGTGCCTAGTCTTTTAAAATTACATGACAGCTGTCCAAATACAAACCAGAGCAGTATTAACTTCCTGCGTCTGCAGGCGTTTTGAATAATTCTTCAGTGTCTCATAGCTTATCCCTCCTAGCAACAGGATGAAGTTCACTAGAACCAAATCAGTAATTCACAAGAAAGTTAATATGCAAATCAGTCTGTGGAAAAAATAAATAGTTTTTGCATAACCTGGCTAATCCCTAAACCTCAGGGTACTGAATAATACATGAATTATTAGATCAGGATCCGTGTCTATGCCTATGCAGGATACAGCACTGAGGTACGGGCACAGCCTGACACCAAACTGCCAGGAGGTCCCTGTTGTAGAACAGAAAGGGAATTAAGAAAGGAACTCCAGAGACATGCCTTTGAGAAAGCCAACACCAACCACCACTGACACGGCTCCAAAGGGGACTTTGTGCCATGTGCTGCCGAGTCAACAGGGAAAGTATGGACAGGCACAGCCCCAGCTGCTGGGACTGGGGCTGGGATGTTGCTGCCTGTGACCCTGTGCTGCTCTGCAGTACTGGTATGACTCTCAGCTGTAGCTCACAAGGCTCCATTTCACCCCAGGGGTCTCCTCTGGGTGTCACCAGCAGCACAGAGCCCTACAGGACGTATCTGCACACCCGGCTGTCACCCGAGGATGCCCACAGCACCCCATGGAGGGCCATCAGCACACTGTCCCTGGCAGCTGTCACTGTGAAATGAGCTCAATGTTAGAAGGCAGAGCGATGCTGAGGACAACAGAGTGTTTGCAGGTTCAAGTAATTTCCTATTGATCCCATTATCACTCTCCATGTTGCCAGGTAACAGGGGCTGTAGGCAGGATTTTTCCCCCCTGCTGATGGACAACCTGCTGTGTGATGGTCGGGTAGACCCAGTACCTCCACTTCATGTTTAACTATTCACTGACATTTAAACAGCATTGACAGAGAAGACTGAGACCACTCCTGCCTAAGGGGATGTCTAGCCCACTTTTCATGGCAAAACTGGTCTGCAAGGCTCTGCTGAGAGAAATAAATTTACCTGCGTCTCCAACACACAGGTCATACCCCCTGTCCACACATCCTTGCTTACAAGAGAGTGGTACAGAAACAAACAGCTACACTGTCCTCCAATGGCATGACCCCAAAATACTCAGTGCTCAACTATCTCTCAGAGAAATTAAGAAATGGAAACATGATCTTTCCCATCTTTAGCAAGCCATGCTGCTGGACTTCTACTGATCTCCAGAATTTCCTAAATTCTCCCCACTGCTGAAATTCAACAATATCTAGCTTGATTTGTGAATTATTCTGGGAGATATCAGAATCAGTTGTTTGCATAAGCTAGACCAAACTGCAACTTTTAAAACACCTTCTGAGTTTTGCTTCTCATTGTGTGCTGCTTCTGCAAGCGTAGAAGGCTTGAAAGCTGTAGTCCTTCAGACTGTACTCCTCCACACCTTCACAAACTCTATGCCAAGAAACGAAACTACTTTTTTGTTGTAGCAAAGCCAATACCAACCCTTCAGTTGTAGCTTTTATTTATGTGTGCTATTTTCCAATGGATATTAAAAAAAAACCCCAACCACTTAGTATCTCCCACCCAGAACAGTTGATGCAAGGCATGCTTTGATGTCGAGTCTTCTTCCATTGAGACACAAAAAAATAGAATTCAATAAAAGGACTGATGTGTTTCAACATCACTACTGGCATTAGAGTCTTCTTCAGCCACCCAGCCTTGCAAAGCAGGCAAGCAAATAGCTCTTTACAAACGACTTTTGTTCCACCCTGAATGTTTTTATTCATTGGCTTCAACACTGTTGCAAAGCACATGGGAGAGATGACCCAAAGTGACGGGGTAACATCCCCGCATAAGCTGCTGCTAAGAAAAGCAGAATTCAGCAGTGTTACCACTTGCCAGTCATATTTTCCATGGAAAAGACAAAAAAGAGGAATGGCAGCGTGTGTAAGCTCAGGCTGCAGGACACGCAACTTTGTACAAATTCATAAAGTAATTGGGTTTCAATAATCAGGGCAACAATACTCTGGGCACATCTACACACTTGATCCTCAGCACATACCGTATTAAATCAGCCATGTAGTAAAATGAATTTACCAGTTATCTGTGGTGAAGACCAATATGAAAATCACTGAATTGTAGCTCCCTTCAAACTAGGAAAGAAGCAACAAGTGCTCTGACAGGTTATCCAGCAGGACTGCAGAGTTATAGTTGAATTAAAAAAGAAAGAAAGAAGCAAGGTGAATTACTGTACACTAACTTTAAAGCTAAATTAAACAAAAGCCTTTTCTGACATAATTTCCTCCATTTGTCTCATTATGCACTGCTGGGTTTTAGCCAGAGAGGAAAGATGATATAGGTCAACACTTCTCCACCTTTTTTCCACTGAAGGACCAAGCTGATTTGGCAGGGCAAAAAAATTCCTAGTCCATATTATATTCTAGTTTTCACTGCCATCTGGGAAGAAAATACTGCTACTGGAGCACCTATTGTTTCTTTAAGCAGAACCGTATTTTTTTACAAAACAGCAATTTTAGTCTTACAGTTTCCATTATTTTAATGAGGCTCTGGCAGCATGCAAAGGCAGAGCTACACTCCTTCAGGAACATCAGAGGACACAGAGAAGCAGGTGTTAGATTTTGTTTTTTAACCGGTTGTTTTCTGGAGCACCTTTGTCATCTCAGAGACCTAAGGCTGAGCAAAGCTACCCTAGGTAGAAAACACACCAGGGCTCAAGAGACTCATTTGTCACAGCCAAGCCAAAGTTCTGCATTGTGCAAAATCTGTGCCATTCACATTTCTTGTGAGTACTTTTCCTCTGGGAACACTGTAACATACTCCCTAGAAAATCTGAATGGCTGCCTCAAAATGATTGTGGATTTGGGCTCAAACAATCAGAGAATGGAAGCATAGACACGAGGGTGCAATGACAGCTGCTCATGAGGAAGGCTACGACAGAGCATGTGAAAACAGTCAAGACCCAGAATTCTGAAAGCAGGGTTATGCCTCACTGTGTACTTACTGGAACACAAGTCTACAAGTAGAGAAGTACATCAGGGGATGAAGGAAACGTTGCAGTGAAAAAAAAAGAGTAAACTAGTGAAATACATTGTCTAGCAACTATGAATTCAGACACAAGGGAGCAAAGCATGGTACCTAAACACCCAAGCAGCTGCACACTGTATATAGTGGCTTGCAAAAAACCTACTCCAGCAAAGAGAGCATCACCTGTATTTTGGCAATACTAGGGGAAAAAAAACAGAAGTACACATCATCTCTTTTCCCTGTGTGATCTGACAGAATATGAGTGTGAGATAATTTCTTCCACATCCTCTGGTTGTCTCCTCTAAGCAGGCACACCAGGAGCCAAGGCAAGAAGAGGCAGCATTCACCACTTGGACATGAGCAGACTGCTGCTCCTATCATCTGCAGATAAAACCAGCAGTGATGAGTAACAGCTCCATTCCATAATACAATGAAGAGACCCAAATTCAGATCACTGTGCTGCACACCCAGCAAGACTATCTGTATTTATTCTCAAAATACCAACTAACAGGCATGGAATACTTAAATCCTTTGTGTTCTTAAGGGTGGCTTCTGCTCTCTTCGAGTGAGGAAGTCAAGAGGCAGCCATCAGCTACTCTGCCCAGCAGCCTGCAAGCAGCCAGGGGCTCTGGGAACAAAGAAGGTTAAGGACAGCTGCTGCTTTGCAGCATGAGAGGATGCCATCCATAATGACATTACACTGTCCCTTCTACTTAATAAGCACCAAATTGAAAAATAAACTATAGATTCCCTTTGATTTCTGAAAGCTCTGGAGGCTGAGATGAAGGGTGAGGAAAAAGGAGAAAAATGAGCACTTTTGTTGGGCAGTGATTGCAGAGCAGTTGGCAGATGGACTGAAGACAATGAATCCCTGCAGAATGAATGGAAACCAACGTAACAAAACAGCAAAGCCATCAAAGATGGGGAGATGACAAGTGCTTCATTTTCTTTTAAAAAGTGAAAAGCAAAAATAATAAAAATCTCTACATCCAAAATACAAGCCACTTTCAGAAGATTCTCAGCAAGGCAATTTGCTCCAGCCTCATGCACTCCAGCAGGCAAATATGAAAAGCTTTTCACACAGATGCTATGCCCTGGCCAAAAGTATTTTTCCCTGCCTTTGGGCCACCTCCTTTGGTCCTCAGTGAGGATAAAGTAATACTGGAGAAAAGAGAAACTAAAGGTAATCGTTAACACATGAAAACCACCAACAGTAAAACCAGCAAGTGCAGAAAGCAAACTCCCCTGTTCCCACCCCAATGGAAAGCTGACTGCTGGAGGCTTTCGTGCTTTGCATTCGCCTTGAAGCCAGAAATGTTATAATAAGGTCAATATGTACAGAACCAGCTCTCTGGCAATAATTCAACGTGCTCAGGGCCTTTAAGCCCCCATTTGCCTACTCAGGAGCCCCTCAGTGGAGTATGGAGGAAGTGGTGCCTGAGGGACAACCCTTCATCTTCCCTTCAAGCATCTCTTACCTGCAAACCCTGGGAAATGCAAACAGACAATATAAACAAGAAAATAGGTCACACTTCAGTGATTTCAAACTTGAAAAAATAGAAGGGACTCAACAAAGGAGCAGGAGAGATGACAAGAAAGTGTTACCACACTTCTGATAAATCCATTTGATCCTTTTACTGATCAGACTTTTTCAGTGAGATCATGTTCAGTTTTATGCTTTTACATGGATAAAAGACTTTGATCTTACCATTAAATTTATGCAGATAGATCCTTGAGACAATACTTCTATAGAAAACACCACTGAAATGCAAAGATGCTAAATTAATAATGCAAACATTATATGTGTATCTGGAGTAATTTGGAGGATTCAGCAGCTGCCAAACCCCTGCTCTATCATTTTGACGTTCGTAGTAATTGGAGATTTCCTTAAAATCTCCAATCCAGGTGCCCTTATCCCTTCTGAAGAGGTTGTATTTAAGATGGACACTGTTGGCTCTGGAGGGGTTAGCTGTCCCTTGCCACTCACCCTGCATTGGCAGAGGAAGACAGGCAGCCAGCAGAGCCAGGAAGCTGAGCCTGTCTCCACCTGACTATCAGCTTGCTCCACACAATGCCATGAAATGTCAATGTGAAGGTTAGGTGGAATTAAGCTCACTGTTAGATTAGTTAACAGCTGTATAATTAGCCACGCTAAGCCTCGATGTTTCCTCTCGAAACCTAGTTTTTACAGTTATAAATAGCAGTGTTAATGATCTCCAGCATCACTGGTTACACTTGAAGGCTTCAGCCCCTCCACCAGCTCTCGTGTCACTCCCTGAATGTCACATTCTCCTGACTTTCTTGCAACAGCTATATAACACCAAAAAAAGAAAGGTAAAAGGCAGAAATATAAAACAAAACAAAAAACAAAACCAGAAGTGGACCAGCAGGATTTCTTCTTTTTCCCTTACACACTTTAAAACCTTAGCAAATAAGTGCTGTAGCTAGTATCCTCAAGCATTAGCTTAATTACATTTCACAATGGCAGCAGGAGATGGTACCAGCATTATCCACAGGTAAACTGAGACAAAGGAGTGAAATAGTCTGCTTGGAGTCACATAGCAAGATGATGAATGGGAGTGAGAATGAAACCTGAGTGCCCAGCACATCATCATGCTATTTACCAAATGGTATAAAGCACCAGGATACTCCAGCAGTGAGACGCCTTTCATAAATCCGTCATGGCACACTGCATGCTAATGAAGGTATATGAAGAGCATTTTTCTTTATTTTGTAGGTATTCAGTGTAGGAAAATTAAAAAAAATAGAGTTCATGCTCTTTAGATAAATTCTATTTGCCAAATCTATGAATGAGGCAGAACCCTGATCTGTCATCTCTGAAATCTGAACTTCAGAAGATGCAATTCTTCAGTCCTCCCCATACTGTTAATTTATCACCTCCAACACTACCACCTAACCAAAACAACCCATGCTTTCAGCACCAAAGATTAAAAATATTTCTTTGTCAACATTTAATCTCAACAGAGCTTTCTAAAATTCTCCACTGCAGCAACACAATTTCTGGAAATGTCCACAGCACAGATTGCAGGCACAGCTACCATTTTAAAAAAAATGACAACACACAGATACTTCTATCTGTTTCAAATTTCTCACCATGGCTGGAAGTTCGTGTTTGAGAGAAAGAGCATCTTTGGAGATAAAAAATAATCATGTGAAGCTTTAAAGCCAGTTTCCAGGAAAACTGTTAGGGCTCTAATGGGGTTTAGAAATGAAAATGTGAAATAATTCCACAAATTTTATGTTGCTGCTCACAATTCCATCTGTAGTTACAATCAGAGCTGGTCTCCTGTGCTTCTTTCCATCCTAGTTTTCAAAGGTACATTTTGGGGGTACCTTCCCTCCAGCAGCACAGAGCCACAAAACCAATTTATCCAGCTTGAAACTGCTCAGCACTTGGCTTGCAGAGGGAGACCTGAAGGAGAGTAGTAGGTGACCACCATAGTCCCTCCACACTACATATACACACCCCACAATATTCCCTGTATCTGCTAATTGCTTTAATGCAGTGAGGAAAAATCCCAAGGCTTGAAGGGAGCTTCTGAGAGCAGAGCAGGACCCTGCTAAAATACACATTATACCTACTGATCCCTGCTGCTGCTCCTGAGTGGCTCTCACAACACATTCCATGACAAGGAAATTTCATCCTTGCTTTGCTCTCACTCAGGGAAAAGGTAGTGCTGTAGGATGAAGTGGCTTCCCCAGCTCACCCCAGGACACTGATGGCAGGATGGCAGCCAGTGTGACCCCTGCCCTGTGCACTTCACACGTGCTGCCTCATCAGAGGGCAAACCTAAGAGCTGCCTTCCCACTGGAATTAATCCCCCAAGTGCCAAATTACTAAAATCTTTTCCTCGTGTTACAGCAGCAGTGAGGAGCAGCAGTCCTTGAGCTAAGTGCTCTCCCAACATAAAGCATCAAACCCTGTAATTTGGGATTATTTATCAGCACATGTACAAGAAAGAATTCTCCTAGGCAGGAGATCTGCTCAGTTATTGATCCACTGAACATGGAGATGAGTCTTGATCAGACAGGAGAAAGTCTGTAAGCAAAACATAAAAACCCAAAAAAATTTATATTCTGTATTTCAACTATTTGATCCCTTAATAAAACTGTGAACATCTGAGTTAAAGACCCAGAATCCTATCATATCACAAAGCTCCTGTCTTATAAACGGGGCTGTTAATTTTGCTGCTTTTTCTGGGCTCCCTACTTCATATTACACCTGATCCCAAACTGGAAACATTTTCAAACAGAGAACTGCTCCTCCTGGAGCCTCTTTCAAAAGGGCTCCCTGCAAGTTGCCACCAGTCCATCAACAAAATTTTGTCTATTATTTTATAGTGAGTGGAAGCTTCCCAACTGGGCAACCATGCCTAGACAGTCCATGCATATTCTCAAATGGAAACAGTGCCTTCAATTGACAGAGACTTGTCCTTGTGAAGAAAAAGTAAGAAAAAAACCCACAACAGGGTGAGGGGAGGCAATAAACGAGCTTCCTTGATGATGTGAAAGCCCTCGCAGTCCTGAGCAGGATGCAGTAAGTTCTGTGGACCTTCTGCTTTGTACACAGCTGTTTTTTCTCTCCTCCCAGTTCTCTCTGTGCCATCTCAAAGGCAAGCAGGAAAATCTGTGGGTTTGCCCTGTGCAATTGCAACAAAATGCCCTTCTGTTTTGACAGGACCAGGGTTTTGCACCCAAAGCCTGTGGGAAAGACCTGTGACTATGTGAATCACTAAGATCTCACTTTGCTTTAGATCCCCCTCATGCTGTACCATAGGAACACGAGGCATTGCTTCTGCTTTGCTAAGCTCACAAATCTCCAGGAACAAATACCACAGGAACTTGGCTGCAAAAACACCACATACATTGTGCCTGCAAGAATTTCTGCACAAGTTTCTCCTCTCTCACGCAAAGGAAGGAGGAGACAGCACAGGGCTGTTTGCCTCATGGCATCACTCCATCCTCTCTGAAAGCCTGCAAGGATGTTGCTAAACAAACCAGTGATCCAGGGTTGTAAGAGTACTTGGCATAAGCATGCAACTGCTGCTGCTCAAGCCAGAGAGGGAAAGGACTGATGCACTATTAACAGAAGGACTCAGAGCCCAGCAGAGACAGCTCTGATCTGTGGTTCCCAGGCAGGTAGCTGATGGTTCTAGGACAAAAACCTTTCATCATTTATTTCTTTCCAAGACTCAGAGAGACATTTAGTAGTGGGAAAACAAGCTAAGACCAGAGGAACAGGAAAATGGTATTTGTTTGAAATCATCACCATGCTAAACAAAACAACTGCATCATCTGAAGTAGATCAGACACTTTTAGAGTATGTATTAATGAGTAACTTCAACTGTCAAGGTATTTAATCAAGCTATGCTACAAAAGAGGCTAACTGCAAAATACCATCTATGTACAGCAAAGGGCAAGAGAGAATCATTGGGCCTCCATCACTCTGAATGTCCAAAACTAAACCCCAGGGTTTCCCACAGGTGCAGCACCACAGCAGGGTTGCCAGTGGTGGCTCTGCTGCTTCTGCTAATACCTAAGACAGCCAAAAAAGCACTTGGTGGGACTTACCAGGACAAGGATCTGTGCAGAGATGAAATCTGATGCACCAGCATCTGGCTGGCACATAAACAAGGCATGCTTTCATCCCCCCTGGGCAGGGCTGGAATCATGGCTCTCTATTTTTCACATTTGTAATTGCTCACAAAGCCAAGGGGGCTGCAAGGAACGAGTCAGCCTTGCTCTCTGCTGCTTCCCCAGTCATTGTCCTGAAACAATGAACCTCACAGAGCCAAACTGACTCCAAGCCTCCAGCAGCACTGCTGACACACTGAGAAACATGTTACCCTTCTGCTAGGGATGCCAGGGAATGGTTGGGACACAGGGAAGGTATGCTGGGATTGATAGAGGTATGTGCAAAGCTATTATCTAGGGACAATCTCCCTGGAGTTTCCTGATTTCTGCCCATGAGACACATTCAGGTCACTGAGTTAAGAACTCGTTTCATGCCATTTTATCTTCCAGTTTGTTTTCCCATTTTTGCCTTACACCGACACCTGTTGGGGGAGCAGCCAGGGTGGTGGGGAGAGTAAAACACACAAACAGGGCATTTCTTTGTAAGAGGAGTAAAAAAAAAATCAGTAGTCACTCCAAATGGGCCAACATTTGGTGGCATCTGTTGCTGTAATGAGGGGGCAGTTTGAGCAATATCCTCTGCAAACTATGAAACAGTTGGCTGGACAAAAAAAGCTCTCAGATCACTTCATGTATGGAAAGCATGTCCTGAAATTAAATTTATTTCTAATCATAAAAACACTCACCAAAGTAGGAGGTGGCAGGAGCCCTGTACTAATCCACAACAGCAATAGCTCTGATCACACCTGTCACTACAGAGGGACCAGCCACACTCTTTGTAGTCCTAAAGCAGAACTAACTGACTCAAGCTGCTGGTGCCAGGGTTGGGCAGCAGGGACTGCAGGTGAACACAGGGAGCCACACTACAGAAATGAAATTCTAGAACCACCAATATGCTAAAGTAAAAAAGTTAAACTGCAGCATAGCAACAGGGCTTGGGGTTTTTTTTCTTACAAATATTTGTGCTCCATCAGCCACGTGAAACTGCAAATGATTGTTTAATATTAGCATAGATAAAGGGACCTCTTACTTGTATCATATGAGGCATCAGTCACTGATGAAGGAGGTGGCTGATACAAAAAAAAACCCAAAACCACACCACTTAACCTCAAAAATGCTTTTATACCCTTGGTTTGGAAGAACACTAGGGTACAAACTGCCCTCCTCCCACTGATTTCAAAGCAACTAATTCTCTGTTTCACCAAGGACTGATGCACGATACTTTGCTCTTCCCCAAGTGGATACATATTTGCCCAATCAATAAAATGCACAAACTCCATTTCTCCACAAAATGGGGTCAATAACCAAAACAGATATTAAGTTAGAAGTCGCTCGCACAACAAGATGGAAAGGACAATACCACTGTTTTTATCCCTGCATTCTTTTCCTTCACACATTACAAGTGACTGACCTTCAGAGACTAAAGCAGAAATAAATAAAGAGGCTGAGACCAAAGGTCAGCCAAGATTTTGACTTTATAAATTCACAATACTGATAGCATGGCCCTTGAGTGCAAGCCTAGGAGTTGTTAAAGATGGGTTTCAGAACCAACCCCTACAGAAACTTCCTCTGATCTTTACACTCTAAATTTCACAGTGAGTAGGAACAGAGTACCTTTAGTAAAATGAGTAGTTACAACTTCAGACTGTTAGTAAATATGAATCCATAATAAAATGCCTGTGTCAGCAGGTTCATTCACAACATCCATTTCCTCTGATCATGATTTGTGTATTCACAGAAAATTGTTGGTTCCTAAAACACAAAACCAGACAGACTTGCCTCTAGATCCTCCATATATCCATTCTAGTCTGCTGTGAAATGCCACAATCAATTTTTTCCACAACTAAACACTAATGAACCCAAATGGAGATGTTTCCACACTCCACCACACTGACACAACAAAGCACCACTTCAGTGTTTGCCAGCAGTACAACACTATATTGTCTTAAGTTGCTAAATCTACAAATTGAACACTCCTAGATTAATACCAACACATCCCACACCTAAAGTGCTACATCTTTTGTGCTATTAACATTAGCCTGTTTATTCATAGTATCCAAATGCGTTCAACATTATTTCACCAAAACCAACATATTAGTGTCACAAATTGCTTGGGTTTTTTTAGGGTTCAACTTGCTTCTGTTTTCACACTGATTTGAAGGATATGGAAACCACAGGACATACTGAGATACATGGCAGAACAAATTATAAACCTAGTTGTATTTATCACAAAACCACATTATCTACTGCTCTTGCCACTGCCTTTATCTTTATAGTTGTTATTATTTGTCCATATATACCAGAAAACTAGATATACTCATTTTTCTGCTAGGCTGGCATCCTGTTGTAAACGTATTTCAACTGATTAAGTACAGCACAAGCTGGTCACAAGCATACTAAAGAAACAGCTAATTATTTTAAAACATTCTCTCAATGGAAAGCCCTGACCCATTCACAAATTTATTTCTAATTATTCTGTTGGAAATAACACTTTCTATAAACACCCATTTGTATGTGCAGCAGAGGGGTACACACTATAGCTGACACTCCCACTAACTGTAGCTTTGCCATGGACAGAAACTTCTCACGTGTGCCTTGTAATCTGACATCCCTCCACAAGCTTCCTCAGGGACAAAAGGCCCAATTCAGATACCAACATGCAGCCCTACCTTCCTCCAGACAACACTTTAATAACTTTGTTGGAAACACACATTACACACAACCTCCTCCTGGCACATGAAAAGCCCTCGCCTTTAATTAGTCTAACACAACATGGGCATGGCAAATTATTCATGTACACAGTTTAAAGGCATGTTACAAAACCTTAACATGTGACAGCTCACATCATATCTTCCAAACTTAATTCTGAGCCACAAGACAAAGTCTTTCAACATAATTACCACCAACATATGGGCACCTCTGCTATTGTACTGTTTCTAATTAGGATTGTATATGTTACACATGTTGAAAGAGTTTGCAAATATGTTTTGTGGTTGACAGTTAAGCTCAGTATTTAAAGTAATGTGAACTTTTGTATGTTTATATTATATTTTCTGTAACAAATACATAATGTGCACAATAAACATACATATGTGCACACATACATGCATACACACTGTTTTGTTTTAGCAAAATAAACATAAAACAGGTGTCTCAAATGTTAAAACTCCTAACTGGAATAAACAGATTCACAAAAAATATACTTCCAACGCACTTCTGCTCAGCTATTGGCTTCCAAATACAGGATTCAGAAGTGTTTCTGCTTTATTACTAAAATGCTTTCTTCATTGGATGTATATATTTACATACGTAATCTTGTATATGCTACTTAAAATATGTAAGTAACTTTTTGAAGACATTATCTGTATATCTATCAATTTACACACAATTTTTGCCACCAGAGGAATGGTATTGGCAATTCAAGGAGAGGAAATAAATTAATTAAAATCTTGGAATGCGACAGTACCACCACTGGAGTGGTGGCATAGAAAGGCAAAATACCAACAACACACAGGTAAAGAACAAAAGTCAATCCTTTACAAGTCCAAAGCCTGAGGCAATTAATTTTATTCTAAAACCTTATACAAATATGCCAGGCATGAAGATGCTGTGAATTACAAACAGGGCTTTGGAACACTGCTTTCAAAATCATTACTTTATTAGATATTTGTACAACTCCCTTTTGATTTGCAAGAGCCTTACAAGATGTAAGAGGAGTACACAGATGCACTTAATTGCTCATAATACTGTGTTATGTTTCAAGTTGCAGCATTAGCATCTCAAGGTAGAAGAGCATTACAACCCTTTCAAAGCTTAAAATCCACTTTTCACGTAAACACATTACTGAGTTCCCCTTTTGAGTCTTTGGTCTTGCACTCATCCTTCAGTTCAAAACAGTACATTAACAGGATATTTCAATAGTAAGATAACTCATGATACTGCCTTGAATCAAGAGGGATAGCAGAGCACCATTGCCCTTCCATCTTTATCAATAAAACCCAGATGTCTGCAGAGCATAACTCGCCTGCCTGCTCAGTGCTGTAATACACCACAATTTTCAGCTATACAAAGAGCCCTTTACTGCACTCGGGCATCTTAAAAATGGATGGAAACAGTTGCTGCAATATTCCCTGCTGAGGGAAAGCTACCAGAGGGCAGGTATAAGGGCTTTACATCATCTCTGCTCAGGGCAGAGTACTCCTCTGTCCATCTTCCTCCCAGGGACATGACCAAGCATAAAGCAGGGCAGCCCTGGGAGCTCAACAGGGTCAGGCTAACATGGGCAGCCAAAAGCCACTAGAATTCTCTTTTTTTTTGTCCCCCCAGACAGAACTGGAGTGAGCACAGTGATGGTGGTAATGTAGAGAGACCAGATGCAACTTAAAGCCAGCAGGACTCAAGCGAGTCCAGCAGAGGCCACTTAGCAGGACATGGATGCACTGCACGGGAACCATGGCACTTCAGATGCACAAGGAACCCTTTGGAGTCCTGTCCTCGAGGTAGTAAAATAAAGTACTGACACACATTTGAATGCACCAATTTAAGGTTACCAGTCTACCTGGAAAGCCTCCATTTCAATAGGCCTAACACATTAACCGTCAACCTCCAGGATTTCAGCTCACCTACCCTATCAAACTTAATGCAAGTTATGTTGATTTTGCATTATAAAAGTAAGTGCAACCACATCTGAGTTATGAGCAGTGAATTCATATAATAGCTGACTACTGAATCCTGAAGGGAAACATCAAGATGGAGAACATGAAGTGCTTCCATGGCAAGACAGACTGCAATGTAAACTTAATTCTTGTTAGACACCATAGATGCCAACCAGAAAGGCAAAGTGTATAGAAAGCCAGGATGTGTGTCAGGACTCTGGTCCTCAGCACTACAGAGGAAATGGCAGAGAAAGATGTGAAACAGCTCTTCTTTAGTTTCCATAGTTATAGCAGGTTTACTAGAGAGAGGGATGTGCCCTTTGCTGACTTTATAGCTTTTCTCCAAATGCTAGAAGAATAAAATATAAAATCAAACCATTAATATACTTGTCTCACTACACTCCATATAACTAGTTACTCCATTAGAAAAGACACATCATTTTTAGCCTTCAACTTTACCCATATTTATAATGACAATGTTATAATTAGTGATATCCACCACTCCCAGCAAGCCACACAGACATGTTTCTACACTTTAAAAAAATAATCACAGCTGAATAATACATTACTAAGGCTCATCACAGGCAAAATACAGTTTGTCAGCTCTGCTGCTCATCTGCTATGGCACTGTAAAGGCAGAAGAAACAGTCATATTTCACAGAATAAGACCCACTAAAATTGTAGCTCCACATTTCAGCTAGTCACCCTGAAAGCTAGTATGAGGTGGTGACAATGGGGAGAGTAGTGCTGCTTTTGTAAACTTCAGCCACATACAGTAACACCCGCAGATGACTGTGAAGGTCCTTAGTGCAATCATATTCCCTCTGCAAATTTGCTTGCTCTCTGCCAAGGGGCCTGAAGAGCCAAAGATCTCATGAACTTCAGAGGAGAAGCAGGGGGACCCGAACAGCTTGTGGAGCTCTGCCAGCTTCCTAGGACTTCCCTACTCCTTGATTTCTGTCACTTCCTGGCAGGAACCCATCAGGGTGCTGAGACAGGCAGTCACTCACACCAGACCATGCAGACCTCCCAACACAAACCCCCTTCTCCATTGTTTTCCTCTTCCAGGAACAGGAAAGCACTTAACAGCACTGACATCTACACTCCCATTATTTGCCACAGTGAGTTGGTGCCCACAGGAAGAAGGGAGCAAGTGGCACCTTTAGACATGTTCCTGGTTTTCCAAGAAAGGCTCCTATCACTACATCAAAGATTTTAACATATTTAGTGTTAACTCCAGCCTTACTGGAAGTGAGAAGTATTCATCACTCACTCTGAGCCAGTTCCAACCAAACTCAGTCTGAGCAGCTGGCAGAAAATGGGAAGCAGCAGCTCCACAGGTCTTCTGCTTTGTCTACTTTCAAAGAGTAACGTAAAGCACGTCTTACTCTTAGCAAGTCACATCTTCAGTCCCTTTCCTGACAATAAATATTCGCACTTTTAATTCCCATTCTACAGTCAGACCTGTGTGAAGGCTCAGTGTTTTCAGATTCTCACCAACTTCCACGCAAGGAGTCAGGCAGCTGCAATATCCAAAAAGCAGTGCAGATTATGCCACAGCAAGGGCTGCAACATCTTTGCCCTGTTTTGGTGAGAAAAAAGCATAAACCTAGGATATTCTGGAACACTGATTCCCTGTCAGCTGATCCCATAAGCACCATTTGTATCTGTCTGCTTTTTTTTTTTTAGCTTGTTCAGGTAGCAGGAGGCAGCCAGGGGAGATGAGTTAATGTCTGCCTGATCAAAAGTGGAACCTGCTTCTTGCAGCATTTCTGCAATGACTGGGGAGGGAAGCCAAACAAACCCTTCCCTAAATGAGAATAGTTTGTCCAAGGGAATAAAAAGAACGAAGGGGAGGGGAAAGGGGGGGAGAAAAGAAAAAAAAAGAAGAAGAAAAGAAAAAAAAAATGAAGAAAAAAAAAAAAAAAGGAAACCCACAAGGTGTAATAGCAGGGCGGGCAGGGCTGGCAGGTTTGGGGGCTCGGAGCAGCCCCGCACTTTGCCGCTGCGGTCCGCAGAGGGAGCCCCAGCCCTGCCGAGGAGGCGGAGGAAGGGAGCGGGGCTGGAGAAGCTGCTCCCCTCCAGCAAAGCACAGCAACGCCAGCAGAAAACACTCCCACCTACCGTAAACTCGCCCTCGAATATATGTTTAAACCGCTGTGAGTTCACTGAGAGACAATTAAGTGCCATCGTGCAGACGATACTGGTGTTAAAGGAGCAGCAAGTGGGAAGGAGGAGCAGGTTAACGCCAGGGAAGAGCTCTGGACATCCCGCTGCACCGGTCCAGGCTGGAGCAAACGCTGCTAGAGGTGGGCAGAGGTACTTCCCTATAGCCCCACACGCTGCAAACACAGGTATTTGGCAGAGGGAAGAACTGTCCCCCCGGTGGCACAGGGCCAGCGGCAGAGCCGACGGCCGTGTGGCTGAAAGCGGCAGAGCCACACGGTGTGGAGGTCCCAGACCAGGCGGCTTTGGTTCAAACATTAAAAATCAATTTACCCTACTCAGATTAGAGATCTAAAAATGCAAGCACTCAAAAATTGGGTTAATCGACTCAGGGCAAAAATCATAGAAAGCTGGGAAGCATCCATATATTCCCAGCTTTTCAGTGAAGCCCATCTCAAGGTTGTAACTACCATGGATTAGGTTGGGACACGAGTTTCCACTGCCTTGCAAAGTGGTTTTGACTACAACAGTCCCCAGAGAATGTTACAATGGAGACTGCCTGGTGGTAGAGGACACTGCTTGGAAGCCATCATACTTCAGGGAGTTAACATCCAAGAAATCAACTGCCCCAACACAGTTCCTAGTGGAAATATGCTCCAAAAGTCCACTGAAGCCCTGGGAGACTGCTCCCATTAGCATGAGCCTGTTTTACATTGACCTGAAAGTGCTAGTAGCAATTTCCATAAGAGTTACAAAAGTCTTACATAAAAATATAAATAAACCTCTTCCAATTATAGATAAAAAGGCTCTGGGTAAAAACCCCACCAACTGCTATTCACCTCCTGACCTTCAACCCATCCCAGTTAGCACAAAACTTAAATCAGGACATATAAAAGGAAGAAAGATAGAGCCCTTAACATTGTACACTCTAAGCACTGAATTCAAATACATTAAAAATACTGTAAGTAATTAGAATTCTGGAGTGTACTGGATGGACAGACATGTCAAATGGCTGAGTCCCCCTGCTCCCCACATGTGCAAATAGCACTCTATCTGCTATCAGCAAAACCTCCCCAAGTACTTTAACAACCCCTCCTTTTTCTTAAAAAGCCTTTCTGGATACAAAACAAAAGCTCTTCATTTTGCCTAAAAGGCTGTAGAAGTCCCAGCTCAAGGGTGAAAGGAAGGACAGAGAGAAAATTGCCTTTCCCTTTGCATCCAAGTCAAACATTTGCAATGTATTCAAAACAGCTTTTAATTAGAGCTTGTATGTTGGTACTGCTGCACATTACAAGGCACCAGGAAAGCCTTCACGAGTTTCACCTCCGAGCTCACTCTACAACTAAACAGTAACTCCATGGTCAGAATCCTCAGTGGGCAGAGAACACTCCCCAGCTCCCTTGAAGTCAGCAGAGCTATGCTCACCAGCTGTACCACTGGACCAAGGATTTCTCCCAGTTGCATCTTCTCCCACATTACTCCCACACCATGCCTGGGGTGCTCCAGCCAGTGCACCCCACTGAGCCCAGCCAGGATAAGAAGGAGAGCTGTGAGAAAAATCTGGCCATCTCCACTTCCCTTTGTTTCAGGAGAACCTTTTAATTTCATTTACTTGGCTCCAAGTCACCAGTTTTATCTAACATTTCACACTTAAGGAAACCCAGCCAGGCCTGCCAAGCACTGCAAGGTTTTCTGTCAGAACTTGGAAAAGCTGGAAAGTTTTACATTCTTTTAACTGTAAACTTTAAAGCAACTTTTATTTCACTTGCAGCTCAAGTTTGTTTCATGACATTCAGCCAACCTGGCTTGAGTTTTTTTTTGGAGGTTTCATTACAAAAGCCTAATTCCAGACGTGTAATTAATACTTTTATTAATAGTATCTGTAGTAAAAGATCATAGGACTTGGAAGAACAGCTCCAAGTGCATTTTGCTGCTCAGAGGACTACATGTAGTCCAAAAAGGAGACCTGTCACTTAATTCAACTTGCAAAATCTGTGTGCTAACAATAAAGTAAAGGCCTTTTGAGACAAACACAGGGATCATTTCCCAAGCTGGCTTCAGAGCTGCTTGTTACACATATTACACCACCAGCCCAAAAGCAGACACCAAATAACTGTAGTAAATGGCAGTTTCTGTTCCCAGAAATTATTTGCTCAGTGTGACACACAGCAGTTTTGGTTGGAGGGGCCCTTGAGGGTGACCATGGCTAAGCCCTGCTCCAAGCAAGGCAGACTCGGCTCACGAGAGATCAGGCTGCCATAGGGAGATGTGGGAATCACCAAGGATGCAAACCCTACAGCCTCTGGATGGAAAGGACCTGCCTCCACAGTAACCCTGAAAAGAGCACTTAGGAGCCCTGATCTCACCAGCTTTATGCTGCTCTCTGCTCCTCAGCACACTTCTGCTGGCACCAGAACACAACACCGCACCAGAACAACAGACCACAACTTTCTCATTACAGGTGCCGAATTTGGAAACAGTTTTGGCATCTTAGCCCCACATTTTCTAGTCTATCCCAAAAATACCAGCTTTAGAGGTTGAAAATTAAACACAACCATTTATAAGCTGTGCCACCTTCCAGGTCCAGGCAGCACAGAAGTGAACCACTGCTTTTGAAGGAGGAATTGCCAATGCTTTGCCAGTTGGGGTAAGATTGTCTTAATCCTCTCAGGATTTCAGTGGGACTAGTAGCATGAGGAACTGCTACATGCACTTGTTATGAAACTCAAATGATTTTATTAACATAAATGAGCAGAAGTTAGGTTAATAATCTGAACACACTGACAGATGTTCAACAAATACTTGGCATTGCTGCAGCCAGAACAAGAAAGAATTAAATGTTATCTTGGAACAGCCTGCAGAACTACACAACCCGAAGCAACAAAGCTCTTGTACCAGGTTCGACAAATACACATGCAGAAAAATCAGGCTCTCTCCTAGCACAAACCAAGAGGGATCACAATACAACTTAGCATTGTGGACAAGCCTGAAAATTTTGCAGCTCACTATAGAAAATGTTCTGAAACCTATAAAAGACTCAGCTTATGCTATTCTGATGACTTGACCAGGAAAACACATTTTTTTATTCCATCAGAAGGCTTTAAACAGCATAAAATCCTGCAAAACTATAAAAACCTGTGAGTGGGGTGTGGCAAGAAGGCCACAACAGTGGTGAATCAAAGCTCAGGATGACTTTAGACTTGTGAGCACTTTGTGTCAACAGCATCATCTTACAAGTTAAATATTTTTCTTAAAGTGCTAATCCAATCTAAACAAGGGTTGGATTCTCAATTAAACAAACTCCACTTTTTCCTCAATGCTAACTTCAGCAGGCATGTACCAACAAGTGCAGCTATGCAGGTTCTGCTGTTCTCCAAGGCAAATTAGAAAGGACATTACATTTCCTTTCTCCAGAGAAAACGCACTGTATTACAAAACCCACAGTGAGGTTTATTTAAAAAACCAACAACAAAACAAACCCCAAAATTTCCTACACATCAATGTTTTTAAAGAGTCTTAAAAAAAATCCCTTTCATTGTATCTCCACTTCTGATTCAATTTGCTGTCAAAGGTCAGGAGCTAAAATATACAGTTTATGCTAAAAGCAGGAAGCAGGGTAAGTAATTGAATAACATCAGGAAATGGAAGAATACTGCCATTTTCCTAATGGATATAGTACAAGGTTTACTCTCTCCAAATTAAATTCTAGGAGCTACTGTAGAAAGGGGTTTATTTTTCTTCAGCTTGAATTTTAGCCTATGAGGTTTAAAGAAAAATTCTCCTGCAATCAAAAGGACAAAATACACCAGCAGCTTTATTTTCTAGCAGACAAAGATGATCATTTCTGCAGGAAGGAGAAAACCCCCATCAACAGTGTCTCACCCAGAACTGGCATAGCAGGTTGGCTGTTTAATATACATAGGCTGTAATAATTCTACTAAATCAGATCTCTGAATTATTCATGAAAAACAGATTTTCATTATTTAAATTAGAAAGATTTAAAATTACAAATCTTGCATTGCTATTGATAGGTAAGGTCTCTTTCCCCAATGTGATGTTACAATCTCTTTCAGTTCTACTCCAGGAAAAGCTTTATGATCTCTCTAAAATAGAACACAAGATGCCATGCAACTTACTGCTTCTGCAAACAACACACCCACTGGTACCTACTATAGAACAGTAATAGCTTACCAGTCATAATTAGACCAAAATGTATCATTATTATGAAGAAGAAAGTTTGAGGGAATGTTTTTCAGTATTTATTGCATACCAAAGTACAGGTTCATTTAAACATTGGAAGCACAAGCCTCAATACTGAAAAATAAGATCTTTGTATCACTGACAACACTGCCATTCTTATAGGCAAGATCAGACTGCCAATTTTACTTCAAATCTTTCCATAGCATTTTGTAATGAGACCTTCCACAGTCCCCTTCTGTGTCTTGCTACTCATTTATAAATACAATGCCACTAATAAACTACAGGTTTTAGAGCACTTCCCACTAGGCCCTCTCCAGTCACCCAACACAGCTCTGCATTTTGACAAACTCCACCGTCAGCTGAAATGGCTACAGTGCTTTGCACTAGAAATTATTAATATTCATTTATCCCACAGGTACCAAACCTTTCACTGGAGACCTTCAAACACTGCACAAATTCTCTGATTAAACCTTTATGCCTTGATTATGAATTGGTAGACAAGTTCTTTATGATTAAGCACTATTTACATAGAAGATGAACCCAAGGAACTGAGGCAGTGACTTGCCAAAGACCAGGGGAACACAGCCATGGCTGGAGGGTCACAGTCCCCATCCCCAGTTCCCACCCTGTCACCACTACCTAACACTTTCCTCCAGGGGTTTCATGTCTTGACATTGACTGATCAATTTGGATTTGAGTATGTGGCAGTTTTATTCAGACAGTTTTTTTTCAAATTACAGGAGCATTATTTTGTATGTCCCCAAGCTGAGCTGCAGCTGAAGTGTGAAGGCAACAACACTTCACTCAAACAGAGTCAAGTACACAGTAAGTGCAGCTCAGGTTGGACCAGAGTCCAGAGCAGAATAAAAAGAGTATCTGGGATAACCCACAATCCAAAGGGCTAATTGACAGCAACAGCTTTTGTGGACTAAGGCAAATCCCTGCTTATTGAATCTTTTAATTTGGCACAGAGGTATTGAAACTCAACTCCTTTGACAATTACAAGGATCACTCCTCAGCACATAGTTCTTCTTTATCATCAAGAGAAGTGAAGACAACTACTATCAAATCTGGCAAACCAAGAGCAGCCTGCCACCCAAATATAGCTTTTATTTGACAACACAACACTAAGTCATCAGTATCTTGTCATTTCCTTCTCCAGAACCAAAGCAAAGAGCACTTGTATATTTATTTTCTTAAACATATGAGCTATTTTCCTTCACCTAGCAAGCCCTATTGAAAAAGTTCTATAATTAACATCAAAGCAATTTGAAAGCTGCTTGACTTGCTGAAAGCCAGTAAACAAGCAGGAAGCAATAAGATGCTTTACAAGAGAAGAACATGTGTTAGGGGGAGGGAAAACTATAAAACATTAAACAGATTGATTAATAATTTTAACAGAATTTCCATTTTTATTAACCCTCTGCCTGCTTTGGGCACTTGATTTTTTTTTTTAATTTATAAAAGTATGAGATTTTTTTTTTTTCATTCAACTAGAGTACAGTAAAACCTGTTCAGAAGGAAATGGTGAGCAGAGTCAGCACAAATAAGAGCACCATGGAAAATTTTCATGCACCAAATTTTTGCTGCTTCATATGGCTAGGATAAAATCCACCTGCTTTATGATTAAAATATTGTTATTGAAGAATTTAGACAAAGCCTCTCTGATAGAAAAAGTAATAAACAGTATCTAGCTCTACACTTATTCTCAGCTTTACTATTTTTATTAATTTAAGGACTTCTTAGCCTTGGGAGTCTCAGGGAGAGTTAGTACGTTGAGCTGGGCTTAGGCCTGAGTACATTTGATAAACAAACTTGGGTTTTTCTCCATTTGGCTCCTCTGCTCAAGCAGAAGCGAGTTGTGTGAGAGGGAACTCAACTCTTTTTTTTAGCAGGCAGGCTCCTCAGCCTGTCTGTAGCACGGCTGATGGGGAAGGCCAGTGGGCACGCAGCACACGGGAACTCTGAGGTCAGCGGTTCAGCGCTCTGCTGTGAGAGACTTCAATGCCCTATTGTTTTTTTCTTTTTATATGATCTAAATCAACTTGTGCTGGTAAATCAGTTCTTTTCCTGCTTTCTCCTCCCACAGCTTCTTGCAGGATCTTACTATGCTGTGGGTTGAAAGCTTCACTTCCTGCTGGGATCTATTTTACGCCAGTTTACACCCATGTCATCTTTTGCCAAACTTCACCTTAAATACACCTTATGCCTCATGGACGTTCACACACAGGACAGATCCAGAAAGGCTATCATCTTGGTTTTCTGTCTTCATTTTGTCAGACTACAGAGAGAACATTCCTCTGGTGTCTTCCATACTAGGAGAAACTGCGATTAAACTGTAATAGTAATTCTTTACCTGGAGAAAGCAAGAAGTCAATTTTCCTGCAAACAGGTCACTAACTGCTGCTCACAGAGGTCAGCAGCATCAGAAAACAGGTATCAAAAAAGCAGCTATGGCCAAGAATAAGCTTGTGCAGTTTCCTAAGGGTGGACTATAAGCCTAGGACTTCTTCAAGTCTATTCATGTTAGACATCACATTTGAATAATCATTCCAACAGCTGATCCAATACAGAAGGATAAACCTGAAACTGATCCTACACAGGCCATTTAAAAAAATGGAAAATTAGAAGCATCAGGAGTAGGTATTTTAAAATAGCCTATATGGTGCTGCCAATATTAGAGGCAAACTTCCAACAGCACTGGAAATGCAAAACCACAGTCACTTTTGCAGTTGATCTTCTATGAAAATATTTTTTTTTCTTCTCTAACAGCAACTTTTACTGAAGGGTAACTCTTCCATTTTCGCTCACATAACCTCGCTGGATTTTAATATTGAGCAGAGAAAATTGTACCAGGGAGAAGTCAGGACAAAAGGACAAGTTTGTTTTGCCTGTCTTTAGGAGTCATGGTCTTGTGTAGTAATGGCCATACTGTGCTCTTTAAATGGCAATGGAACTGTCTGAAAATAGCCCTTTGAATTATTCAACAGTCCAGCAACCTATTCAGTATAAAAAATAAAGCTGTCACACTTTTGCTAATAATAAAAGGAGGGTTTCCTGGTGTATATATACTTCATACACTATGTAAAAGGGCTAAACACAGGAGACCAGCACATACCTACAAGTTTGTTCCATTTCAGCGTGTTTGGGCACAAACAAAATCTAAACCATCTTAGATTTAGAGAAAAACAACATTTAAACTTCTGAAACCACACAGAGTAACTTCCTCAGGGCTGAGGAAGATTATCAATATTTTTCTTGAGCTTTATGCACAGGTTGTTTCTCACTGAAATGAAATAAATGGACAGTTTAGTAGCAATGCTGTGCCACTGCGGTGGGAGCGTGCAGGCTGCAGGGACACTGGCAGCCTCTGGAGCTGGCCAGAGCTGCCAGGTGAAACCCAGGGAAGGCCTAAAACCTCAGAAACAGCCCCACAAAGCACTGCAAACCATGAAAGCAATTGTGCCAGCTCAGTACCTGAATTTCACGCTGCTTTAGCTTACCAGGCTGCAGTAACACTGCCACTCATGCTGCCTTCACCTTCCACTTCTAACAAATCTCAGCCAAAAAGCAGCTGTTCAGACCCAGGGGAATTACAGCCTCCTCCTCTTCAGAGCACCTGTAACACGTCAGCTACAAAAGCAGGAGTGCTGCCTTTGGTTTACTATGAGATATGAAAACATTTTACTTCCTTAATTGAAGGGATTGCCTCTTTTCTGCCCATGTCCTCTTCCTCTTGGAAGGGCCAAACTAAGGAGCCTTGGGAAGGGAATGGTTCCTCAGAGTCCTGTTCACTGACACATTAAAAGTGTCCCCACATATTCGTTTTTTCAAGCACATGACCCAGGTCTGTGCCCCTAAATCCATGAAGTTATGGCACTCAGGAGCTGGACCTAAGCTTACTTAAGCCTAACTAAGAGTCTAAGCATCCAACAGGAGCCTGACGTGCTGCTGGGGCTGTCCCCCCTGCTCCCCAGCTCTCCCCACACCACAACACAGCCCCCTGCACCAGCCCACCCAGCGTGGCAGTGGGAACAGCACCAGCAGAGACCCCTGCTCCCCACAGCACCCACTGACAGGACTGGGCCTCAAAGGTGCAGCAAACCCACACTTCAATATAGGGCTCCTACACCTCCTCCCCTTGGGAGTATAGAGCTTGTGCAGGAAAAAAAGCAGAGTTGAGGAACATGGTTTCTATGCCTTTCACACAAAAAAAACCTGAGGAAGAACTGCTGTTAATACACATTAACTGCTAGTTAATACACAGACAAACCCACAGGTGAGAAGTCTTGCCTTAAAATCTAAGTTATTTGTAGAATGCAAACATTATTTTAAGAAGTGCTGGAAGATTTCTTCTGTTAATTCAAAATGCTCACTTTATTATACTGTTTTAGATAACTAGAGCTACAGCTTAATTTGTCTCCAAGTAGCCTGAGTCAAAACTAATTTTTTGCTTAATTCCTTATTGGTAACATGCTTAGGAACTTTTAAGATGGCAATTGATTGCACTGCACATTTAAAACATGGTTCGCTTCCCAAAATAGTATCTAAATTTAGTCAGTTTTTAAGTTTCCAATTAAAGGAGGTGCCAACATTAAAAAAAATATATATAAATATAATCCTGGGAGACAACAATTGCTCCATGCACAGTAATTTTTTTTTACTGCTATTCTCAAGATATGTAATTGACTAACATAATTAGGTTAACCCAAACACCACTGATTTTAACCGTTTTTCACTTTGGAATTTGCTGGCAGTTTGCTACTCCTCTGAATGGAAGAGGTGAGTGGTGCACACAGGAGCACTTTTTCCCAGCAGCACTACCTGGGCTGGTGACAGGGTGGTGACATCTCTTTAGCAACTCTGTTCACAGCTGCAAAAGCCAGAGCCAAAGAGAAGTGGGATGCAGCAGGGCAGATCACAAAGCAGTGCCACAATTTGCATAAGAAATAAAAACATGCCAACATTGCTCATTTTCTTACAAGCCTGATCACCCACAACACAACAGCAATGGCAGGTGAAAGCAGAGGAGGCAAAGAAACCCTTTGTCTACCACCTCCCAGGTGCAATCACCTCACACCATCAGCTTCAGAGAAACATGGGAGATACTAATACCCCACCATTTATTCCTGTTTCCACACATGACCTAAGTTCTTCCACACTCTTCCTTGGCTTTATAAGCTCTACCTTCTAGAAGTAACACTACCACAACACCACCACCACTGGTCACCGTATCAGCTATTAACACCCACATTTGAGTCCGGGTTAAGAGACAGACCACACTGCCAAACAGCCAAGATTTTAGCCAGAGGGGGCAAACACCAGCTGGTGACCAGGTTTGAAGCTTTGTGTCTGTGAATTGGGGCCCTCTGTGCCTACACTGGATCCTGAAGACTCAAGCTGCAAATGCTTGTTTGCTATCATAGAAGGCTCCAAGCTGGGTGTTTAATGCAAGAGCATACACACAGGATCAAAATAGTAGTATATTATTAAACAATTATCCTGGTCCCAAACCTAAGATTCAGGCATTTTCTACTTCAGCTTCAATAAATAATACCTGGATAGAGTTTTTCTTACCTTTGAGCACATATACTCATTCACAGGAGGGGAGCATGAGATTAAAAAAGAAAAAAAAAAGGCCCTTTGCTTCCTATTTCATCAGTCCTGCAAGCAAAGCTCTCCATGGGGAAGCCATTTTGAGTCCATGGGATTTCCCAAGACACATTTTTAACCCATCTAGCAGGGATAACATCCTTAGAAATCGATTTGACTCATGATTACTATTTCAAAGGCAGGCTCATACTCAGACGAAAAAGCACACTTTACATGGCACTATATACAGAACAATAACACTGCCAGATGGCATAATACCAAACAGAATTAATTTCACACATGATGTTTTCAAGGTGTTAAAATATGTCACAGCTTCTGCTAATAAAACATCTTCCTCTTCCCTCCTTTTAAGAAAACTCTGCATTCCCACCAGCCCGTATTTCACATTATATGTGTTTTCAATTTTGATAAGGGCAGCTGATTGCTTGCAAACCTAATTACAGTCAAATGAAAGTCTTTCAGAACCATCATTAGCAATTAGGACCCGCTGGATTTGCAGTGTATCATTTAGAGAGGTATAATTCAATAGCTTATTGAAAAATTGCAGGTGAAACTGGTGATTATAAAAGGGGGGGGAAATGCCTGTGACACGTCACTGCAGGCAAATCTTCAGTAAAGTGGCAGCTTCTACGAGCTGCTGATCAATGAATGCAGGTGTTTGCCTCGGCGTGCCGCGGAGCACAGCTCCCTGCCTGCCTCCGAAAGCCTTAGCTGCATCCTGGCATCGTGCTTCTCCTTGTCAGTGGCTCTGGATTTCACATCATCTGCCACATTTTGTGTGTTTTCAAGGAATCCAAAGGGCCTATTTAGGAACTTCATTAAACCTGAGGGGGGGTGTGCAGAGCAGAACAACAGGCACACCAAGCAACACATAATTTTTCAGTCCTTTCTATGGAGAACAACAATCTTTTCTGTGCCCGTTGAGCTCAATTATGTATTATCAGGGCCCAGAAGTTGTTTGGATGCTTTTGAGCAGCTGGATGCCTTCACAGATGACGCACTGGATATGGTGACTGCGAGTTAAGTGCAGCTGGAGATCTCTGTGGCCTCTGATCAGAAGCAAACAGCCGATGAGAATCAAAAACCACTTGTAATTCAAGCACTGTTTGTCACCAGTGCTGGGCCTGAGAGGGGCAACTGAACAGCAGCCCAGCTTTTTGACACATTACTTCACACATACAGAAGGCCATTTTCTGTGCACGTGTGCAAAATAAAGGGCAGTTCCCTTTCAAGGATGAAATTACCCACTGGCCAGCACAAAGTACACAATGTTTTAACAGCATGATAGACGAGATACCACCAAGCTGGACAGGAGGAGACACTGACAATGTTAACTCATACAACAGGCTCCCTTCTCTTCGGACACATTCCCTCTATACTCAAAACCTTGTGTAACATTTGCAGAATTATTGAGGCTGGAAAAGCCTCTGAGATCAAGTCCAGCCTATGATCTAACACCAGCACACCAGCTAGACCACAGCACTAAGTGCCACAACTGGCCTTTACCCCTCTGAAAAACCACACTCCCCTGTGCACAGCCCCACTTTCCCTCCCGCCCCTTTCCTATAGACATGTTCCTCCTTTTACATCCTACAAAAGCTTCACAAAATCCAGATCTACCTATCTCCCTTTATCAAATGAGCATCTCCTCCCACAGATCATCACACTCCCTCACACTGTGTATGTAACCTCAAAGCACAGTTACCTGTATATGGCCACTTCCACACGTTCTGTGCTGTAATCTATTTTTTTTTTCTTAGTTCATGTTTCAAATTCAATGCTGTTAATATGGCAGATTGACAAAGAAATGCAAATAAACAATGCCCACAATACCGATACAGAGCACTTTCATCAAACCAGTGCCCCCTGCAAAGCCCTGTCGCTTGCAACACTTGCTTTGGGTTATTTTAACCTTTTGGCAACACTTGCACACATCAAACCGAGCTGTGTAGCCTGCAAAGCAAACAGCAAAGTTACAAATTGCAAAGTAGTTGCACTAGTATTTTGAAATAAAGTATATATGAACCTCTCTCTTTAAAAACATAATGGAAAGAAACATTATCTGAATTTCCAGTAAGCATGGCAATTACATTGCTGACCTGATGAAGCTGGTGCTTCTCCTCTAAGGTGTGCAAGTTTGTCCCATTCTCTAGGAGTTGGTAGCAACATCTCTTTCAACTTCAATTAAAAGAGCCAGACCTCCAACAGTGTAAAACCAGCCCCAACACCGCCAGCACAGCTTGCAAACCCCTCTGTTGTCCTGCCCGAGCTATTTTCATGAGCCAGGTTCCTTCCTGATCTTCAGCGGTTTTACAGTCACCAAAATCCACTGGCTGCCAGTGAAGTAATCCCAAATCCCAGCAGCTATATAAAAGGAGATTCAAGCCTTTATCACTCATTACAGGTGTAGCACATTGTATGCAGTATTTCAAAGGTGTCTAACCTCAGACTGCTCAAATATATACGTGTGTTTTTTTTTCCCTTGCCACTGCACAGAGCTACAAGTTGGGAGTCAAAGAAATTAAACCGTTCTCCATGGTTGCATATAATACTTGTTGCTGCTGTTGCACTCCCAAAGCCCACCCACAATTTCATTTTCAATTAACAACTCTTAGAAAAGCAGTAATGAAAGCAGTTGCTAAAGAGCACTCAGATGTCATTGAGAGACTGCAAACCCAAACTGTAAATAGCACATTGTAAATCGCTTGTCACCACACTCAGCTCTCCCTGGAATCACACTGCCAGTGACAATCAAACCCATCTGCTCAGCTCCCCGACCAGTGTCACCACAAACCATACAAGTAACACCCACCTCCTGCTCAGCTCGCATTACCTGGCATGTACAGGCTTGTCTAAAAGCATGCAAAAGCCATTCCTGACAGCAAGAGTGATTAAATGCAGATCACAGCCTGGTAATTTCACCCCCTGCACCAGAGGGTTCCTGCACTGAAGCACCAGCACCTCTGCACCAGAGAACAGACCGGCTGGAACTGTATCTGCAGCACAATTAACCACACCGTGTTTGCACGTGACAATGACAGGGGACAAGATTGGCATCCAGATCAGCCACCAAAAGTCTAGGCACTCTCAAATTTGAGATGTATAGATTCAGGGCAAGACTGCCAAGGAGATCGTGGACTTAATTCTGAGAAGGAAAAGCTTCAATACTTCCCTCCCTCCCCTTTAATTGATTGATGTAACAGACTACAAGGTTAAAGCTAATAGTTTCTAATGCTTCTAGTTGATGACTGCCAGAGGCAGTGGTGTATTTTTTTGCTGTTCTTCCCATTTTTCCTTTATCTCATAAAAATTTGCCTCCTAATTGATCTCTCCATCATGCGTTTTCTTCCCTTTTTTCATTATCTACCCCTTATGGATATTACCAGTTCACCTCATTCCTTGCACTCACACTCTATCTGGGATTTGATATTCTGCAAGTGTCTTTGGAATCAGGCAGTCAAAGCAGAGCCCAGCAGCAGTTGCCTCTTGTATATGTAAACCAGCTAATACACCACTTGCCCAGCACAGGGATTGCTGGTGTACAAGCATGTACCAAAGCTTACTTTGCTGCAAGATAGGCATATGAATCTCCCAGGAAATAAAGAAAACAATGCAGCAAATGGTAGAGGTAGCAAAAGTCAGTGTCTTCTGCTCTTTCCAAAACACACACCCACTGAATAAAGAGAAATTATTCTTCCCTCTCACTAGCAAAATAATCTCAACACTCCTGCAATGAAAACTCATTGTTTCCTAAAATGCCCCAACCTCCTTGAACCATGAGGAATAAACACTCCAAAAATTTCTGTCACTCTTTTTCTAGTTTAAAAAGGCTCACTTTAAGGTTTAAAAAAATTTTTTTACAGAAAACACATAAAAACATGCCATCACCAATTAACATAAAGGAAATTCAATTTAAAGGCTGGTGAACTATTCTGATGAGTCTTATGTTTGCTTAACGCCAACTAAAATTTCCTTGAGGCATTTAATAAGTACACTTATAAAAGCTCACAAAGCAGAGTTCAAAAGTCTTTTCGCTAGTAAAATATGAGCCTTAATTAACCTACAGTTTCACATTTTCTGAATCTCAATAAACCTGAAGGCATTTTAGCATAGCTAGATAAATACCTGCATAATACTGCAAGGATTTTCTCCGAAAACTAATTAGCAGTCCTTCCAATAGCTGACTTCAACTAAATCTGTTTGACGAGGGAGCTTCACGCTGTAAATCCTTCATGAGAGAGTTACTTCCAGCAGGTAACAGATTTCACAGGCAGGCCTATCAGTCAGGACTGTTAACTACTGGTAAAACAATGAACGAGACCTCCAGCTATAAAACATTTCCCAAAAGGGAAAGACTGCAGCCAAGGTCTTACGCCAGCAGGGGAATGCATTGAGATTGCACCCTACCATCCAATTATAACACTCACATGTCACTATTCAGGATTCCTCCGGGGACAACAGGGGCAAGATACATTGGTTACATATATAATATACAGCCCTAACATGGCAAGGTCACCATACATATCCAGAATACTAAACCCAAATTGGCTTTGGACTTTCCCACAAACACCAGTGGGCCCAATTCTTGAGTTGTTGTCATCTGAGAAGGGTGACAAGCAACTTTATTTTCCATTCAAGAGTCCAGGAATTCCATGGGATGGATCTGTATGGGGGAACAAACCCAAGCTGTGCAGCCAAGTCACTCAAGAGGAAAAGTGCTACATTCTCAGAGAAAACCATCCTCAGAACTTAGCATTTTTTAAGTCCCCACCATTTGTCTGGAAAGAAGACAGAAAGTGCTTTCCAGAAATACTGTCTATAAGGGCTGCGGGGACGTCTTTTCAAATAAGCTTTATAGTCTTTTCCATGACATCTTTTTTTCCACATCTCTAAGTGCCAAAGCCACTTGGATTTGTCAGCACCTAAACTGTTCATGAGACTAAAATGTTCTTATCTAAGGAGCTATACCCCTACCAAATGTATTACATTTATATTGAGCAAGATATTTCATTTCCTCTCAGCCTTATCCCTCAGGAATTAAGCAGAGTACTCAGATTTATCAGCTAAAAGGAAAACCGTTTTCCATTACATTTGTCAACTCAACGCCTTCCAAGCCAGTGTATATTTATGCTTAAAAACACAACCTCACAAATAATCTCCATCAGCAGCGAGGCTGATTCCTTCATTGCTTAAGTACCAGCAGAAAGGTTTCACCTGGCAGGAGGCTATGCCAGGGGAATCAAAGAGTGCACAAAGTCAGCTTTTACTTAGGCAAATCATACTGCATAAAGCACCTACATTTATCATTTGATACACTAAAAAGGAGCAGGGTGAAGACCACATAGATGAACACAGCAACCTTCAGTTATCTACTTATAACCATTGCATCAACTATCCTGAAGAGTTCCCCACACACACCTTTGAAATACAAAGTAAATTAGAAGAAATACCTTTAATGGGTGTGTAGTGTAGAATAAGCATTTTACAATTTGCTTTGCTGAAATACTGTATAATCCCTTATTTCTAGATACAGTACAGGCTTAAAAATACAATGAAAACATATTTTTCACCAGCTTCTGTGACTCTGAATATCAAAATAAATACAAGTCAATGTTCTTGTCAACCTCAATGTTTCTTCAATTTCCCTGAGCTCACAAAACGAAAAGCAGTGAATTCTCATTATTTTCTCAAAGTTCTTCTGCAAAGCAACGTTTGGCTCGCACCAAACGAGGATGAAAACTCATTCAGTGAATATCAACCATCTCCATTAAACATATACATTGTGGTTAAAGTCATTAATACCACTCAAATTTAGGTCAAGCTAATCTCTATTAATACTTCAGACTTGAGTTTTCACAGACAATTAGCCAAATGACCACAGAGGCACACGCTATACTTAAAATGCCCAGCTGTATTTTTTTTTTATACAACAAACACACAAGGTATATTTATTGACAAAAAACAAGGCTCTTTTCTCTCTCCATCCTGCTCACCAGAGAAATCACACTTGTCACGCTTTCTTGTTTTTTCAAAACAAGAAACACAACACTGCACAGTCCAAGATTTCCAGCCTCAAGCTTTGCTCCCTGGATGCCATCATTTTGTCACAGCATGCCAGAGCTATGGCAGGAAGGCAAC